>NC_071982.1:15387703-15394230 GCF_026283585.1 Hylaeus volcanicus
GCCCGTCACGTTCGACAATTTTCCGACTCACGTGTCCTTCATCTCAGCCTCGAGCCCGAATATTTACACTCTTGTATTGAAAATTTCCCAATTTTTTTTTCTCAAGAACCTTGACAGCGGATCATCATGACAAGAAATTTCGATTAACGGGCCGTCGCGTGATACTGCCTTCCGCAATAACAAGTGACCTCGAATAAAGTACAAGAAACAAACAATTCTTTGTCAAACCAAGAGTGAACGTTATTTCGCTACTTTGAAACTGGTAATAAAATCATCAAGTAAATTTATCCTACTTTTGGAAGCAGCATCCTCGACCCTGACACTGCTATTCGGTTCATTGAATGACCAGAGATGAATTTCGGTAGTGCAATTCACCAAGCGAGCTGAATCCGGCGCATAATTCCGCGAATATTTTAATTAAACATTACCATGTTAATTCTCTCCGTGTACCCGAACGAATTTTCGCTATTCACCGAGGGACTATTCAGGGCTTGACTCCGACGCGTTTATTTTCCAGCGATGAAAGGGAAGCTCGCGGAAACTTGTAACCGCACGGTCAACCTGGCCGCCTTTTTACCGAGCTCTTTTGAGGAAATCAAGTATCAGCTTATTGTTTACGGAGAAAGAAAAGTCGCGATAAGCGAGTCCCTTTCGGTGCTACGAAACGGGCCAGCTTTTCACAATCTTTCTCCTCTGAAGGCTCATTTGTTCAGCGGGGCACCTCACTTGAAAATTTCCTCCGCGGGAGATTTTTTAGCAAGTTCGTGATTTATGCACTCACATGTCTACCTCCGTGCAAATAACATCGCGTGAAGGATCTTGGTGTGGCTTTTCCTTCTTCACTGTTCATCCTCGGGAGCTCAAGGGTTCGCAGTGAAATCGTAGGCTTCAAAAGCCTGAAATATTAATATTATTAGTAACAGTCGAGTCTCCTTTTGATACTATTTGGAATTCGTTTCTTTCCTTTTTTTGAAAATCACTGATTATTAATATGATTCGTAAGACTTCAAACTCCAACATGAGCTTGGAATCATTTATGTAGTCAAGTATATTATCAATTAACCTCGACTATTTCCAGAAAACAATACTTTGTACCAACATCCGCCTAAAAGTAGCGACGCAGCCATCTAAACTTCCATTGGTCGACTGTCCTTTGACGCAAAATTGAAGCAGTGGGAAACAGGGCGTTACGCGAGGATGGATCACGTGCAAATGGGTATACGGTTCGATAAAAACTTCACAGGACTGATTTATTCCAATAATCACACGCGTGTAATCAAAAGCGCTCACACGTTGCACGCAACCGCGTACACTGCAGCGATAAACGGGGTTCGCACACGGCTGCTCCTGGTTTTCACGCGCGGCTGCGTTTCCAGGACGATTCCGCGTTCGTTTCCGCGCGACAGGAAGCCTTACCTCAAGAAACAAAACCGCATAGGAAACCGTTACTCTCGCGAGGGTGTCGAGTCTCCTAAAACGAAATGAGAAAGGTGTTGAAAGAAAAAAAAAATAAAAGGAAGTATGGTGCATTTGATTTATGGAAAACAAGTGTTTTCATTCAAGAGATCCTAAATAATAATTCAGGAGTAAGACAAACATCGACTCGCTGTTCTGTACGCAATCGGAACATTTATTACAAATAATTCACGATTTTCCGTTGCTCGAGCAGGTTTTTGCAAACTCCTTTTGAATTTACGACCATTCTTTCCTGCAAGCATAAATACATTAACGTCCCGTTGAAGTATATCGCCCCAGATAGAAGATCGTCTCGGAGAAAGTTTAAGACGCTTCAACCGAACTTTAATTCCGCTTTTCTTACTTTCTTTACGTTCTTTCATTTCAAACGTTTTCGACTCCATTCGGCCCCTTTTCGTAATAAACGCTCGAACCGCGGCCGATAACGGTTATTAAAAGCTACTGAGAAATATCGATGATTCGAGCGTTCCGCGTCGACAACTTTTATTTAGCTTCCAATTTATAGGCGTCCTTGGCCGATGATACCGGGGGTAAATTCGACCAAAGCGTCGGGGAATCGAGGTTATCCAATTTTATGTTGCACAGAAACACAGCCTTACGAGTGGCAAAGTTCGATCAATTGTCCATCAGGTCTCGCATACATAACCTAAGTCGTAGTATTTATTTTTATAACGAAATTCATGAATCCTAACCAACGTGTTAAGCTCGCCAAAATAAATTTGACAAATGCGATCGGTGCAGTATATGCATCTCGCTCGCTTCTACTGTCTCTCAATCTAACCCCTGACGAGCACAAAGCGATAACAGCCTCTAGCGACGTCTCAAGAACGAGGGTACTTCCAGAGTTTGGAACATTCGACGACAAGTCCCATCCACGAGTAGGAGACACTCGAATTCAAATTGGAGAAATTTCTTATACGCGCGTGCCCTGGTGCACGTTGTAACAACCCCCCAGAAAGTTGCGAGAGATATCGTTCCAGGAGTATTTCAGCCAGGACAATAAGAGGGAATGTCCCGATTTTAAGATTTCCCCGAGCCCACAGGAAGCGATATATCTCTGAATCTTGGCTCGGACGGAGCTCGTACCTACGACATAAATATTGATGAAACTGTGCGAGCGAGGAAATTTCAGCGGCCTCGTGAATGTATGGTACTCGCTGGAGACCGAATAGTTGCCTAAACGATCCACCCCTGGTCGTGAATTATACGAATTTTCGCGATATCTACTATTGTTTCCTTGGGGACCAGGCCATAGGGGTGCTGTCGGCTCGATTGGGGCAAAGAAAAAAACTTGGGGATCGCGCAAACTATGGCGAAAGTAGCAGACGAGGTTAACACATTCGCGACCGCTGACTTGAATTCACGTCACTTTAAATTCTATTCCTAGTTATATATTCGCCTAGGAATATATTCGCCGGTCGCGAATGTGTCAAGAGTCTTTAACGCTAGAACAAATGAAAACAATTTATATTCTTACACGTGTTAGTTTCTATGGCATAAATAATTCTATTGGGAGCCAAAATACGATCGACGCAACAATCGAAAACAATTACAGAAAATCTGAACGTGTGGTTTCGTTGCAGACACGTTCGCGAGCAAAGTGGCCGCCTGCCAGGACAAGTACGCCGACGCGAGCGTAGGAAACGTGACCGGAAGTAACGCGGTGAACGTCTTCCTAGGGATCGGCATCGCATGGAGCATAGCAGCCATTTACCATGCCTGCCACGGCGAGAAGTTCGAAGTAGAGCCTGGCAAGTCAGTATCGATTCACATTTATTTTTCGATTTCCTCCACTCTGTGTCCTGAAATGCAACCAGAAAACAATAAAAGATTCCTCCGAGGAAGAATCTGATCCTGAATTTCTTTTCTTTGGTCACAATCGACTCTGCTTGGAATGGGCATTCTTGGGCAGTCTGTAGCATCGAAAAAGATCAAGAATAAAGGTACACTAGTTGGAAATATTTTCGGAAAATTATTATTTGCAGCTGACGTACTTAACATTTTCCCAAGGATCAGTTAAAATAAAATACAGAAAGAGTACTATGTGAAGCATAGTGATATACTCTCGATCAGATACATTCGATAGGCAGTCGTTTCTCTTTTATGGCCCCCCACGGGTGGAAGCGTCGAAAAGAAATTTACTTGAAGTCAGCAGCAAGGACTTTGCTGACTTGTCGATTTATAGGAGGAAACGTAACCAGCACTTACGACAGTTGTCCTTGGAAAACTGTTACCATTGACGTATCGACAGGAATAATCTGCCGAACGTAACAGACGATATCGATATTTTCAGGATGTCCAATATCCAATCGCGAACGATTGGCAAATGTCTATGTGTACGCGAACAGCAACGCAATTTTCTTTCGCTATCCAACTCTCTCTGCAGAATAATTTTTATACTGAATAATAGATGCTACTTTGGTATTTACGCTTATGGCTTTGATAAATGACATTTTCGAAGAATTCAATATGATTCGACAAATAGTATTTTGAGATCCTACGAGCTTTTCTGATCACTACTTTGCAATTAAATTAACGCAATTTCTTTAAGTGTAAGAAGCATTGTTTTCATGTGAAAGTAGGAACATCCACGGTAATAAACATTTATACGGTGCAGACTTCGCACTTCGATCGACGCACGAATTGTTACTCGACGCTAATCAGGCATTTCCTATGCGAGGCACCCCGTGGATGCGCGTTCAATTTTCTCGGTTACGCCTGTACAGCTTCTACCCAGGAAAGTGTATCTTATCCAACTCCTAAGCAAAACTTGTGTATCCCTTGAGCAGAGGAGACAGAATTCATCCCCAAGTCTACCTCTATGATTAACCAAGCATACCCATCTACTATCTATCACAAATAAAACACTACCAACTTCAGCGATTACATTTAAATATTCTTAAAGTCGAGATCCATAATTGGCAAGGACGCTTGCAAAGTTATGGTAAGTTGGAACGTGGATGGAGCTAGTGTCGCGATGTCCACCGATCGTTTTTGCCAGGACGTACCGATCGTTCGACTCGTTAGTTACACAGTACGCGTAATTTAACATACATCCTATCGCGTTAAACATGTTTTGCGATATCGTTTCGTACAACTGTCAGAGTAACGTAGAGAACAACTGTTGCGATCGCTATCTCTTCAGATTTACATACCGCCTATGGCCTGTGACGCTATCAATTTTAAACAGCGCGGCTAGAGTCGACTGTGACCTTCGCAGACAGTGGATACATAAAGCTCTTCGTTATGAAAGCAGTATAAGTCCATCTTCATTTGTTTCGAGGTATGAGAGGTTTAAGTTTCAATGGGCGATGAAGCCTGATCAAGGCTTTTAACACTAGAACAACCTAGACACGTTTAACTGAGCCTAAGTCAGCACGTTCATGAATAAATATTGCCTCGTTAACAATGGAAATGTATCACAAACTGTTTTTCACGAAGATGGACTTAGAACGCATCCGACAACAAACACTTAGCATTTAAGTATCGTTTACAAGAAGAGAGCTAATCAACAACGAAATTAATTCTATTTCCCGACAGCTTGGCCTTCTCCGTGACGTTGTTCTGCACAGAAGCCTGTATGGTGATCCTGGTCCTGCTGCTGAGGCGGACGAAGAGCATCGGCGGCGAGCTTGGCGGACCTAAGGTACCGAAGCTGATAACATCCCTGAGCCTCTTCTCCCTGTGGGTGTTCTACCTCGTTATGTCGACCCTCGAGGCCTACGGCGTCATCGAGGGCTTCTAAGGAGTCCCAGCGACGCCCAACGTCGGCCTACCTGCTGCTGCGTCTCTATCTTATCACTTGCGTCCGCCAAGGCGTGTGCTCAACGAAACGTTCTCTGGGCAAGTATACTACTCTTCTGGATGCGCAACGATGCAACACTATCCACGTGATATATCTTCAGGCTCCGTTGGTACAGGGTGTTCCATTAAACGTAGACCAAACCAACACACTAAACCTACCAGGTTTCAAACTTTTGCCTTCTCTTATAAATCCTTTGACTTATGTATCGATCAAGATGCCAAAGTCCTCCTGGTCACATCTAATGCTTCGAGTCTAAATTACGTTTTCTCTTAAAAATCCTTTAATTTACGAATAAAAATGAAAGAAATCCTCCTGGTCTTCTCCGATAGCATGAATGTTCGACTCAGCCTGTACGTAACGTTAAAGAACCACTCCCCTCCGCTAGTTTTTGCGTAGTACATTAGCTGGTCCAAAGGGACACGACACACGCGTATATAATCTCATGCGTTCGGGTCATCGTCTTCTCCCAAAGCCAAGCTTAAATATAACTTCGGCTCGTAGCCCACGTAAACACGACCAAGAGAATAGTTTCCCCTCGGATTTGCCCGACAAGCGAACGACCCGAATCCCCTCACGCACACGAATACCGACGAATTGCTATTAGGAAACGAAAGAGGGGGAGTACGAGTAGTATAATGTCCGCGTGGCTGGACCCTGCCAGCGGAATCGTTTTTATTTGACCGATTTATCGTTTCTCCTTTCAGGATAAAGGAGAAGTGGAATCGAGGGGGTGCGATTTCGCTGGGCGAACGAACTGTCTCCGTCGAAAGAAACAGAAAAAAAAGACGAAAAGACATAACAAAACTGCATATTACTAGTAGTTTTCACCCTCTCCCACCGGCAGGGACGATTAACAACGAACGCGACCGCGTGACGACGTTAGCAAGAGTGCGTGTGTGTGCGTGCGTAGGTACCTGAGAGAAGTTTGTATGCCTGTGAGACGAGCGACGGAATCGTTGATCGAACGTGCGAATCGTGACGGGAAGAGAACGCACGGCGGAGCAGCTTGAGTGTGCGAGGACGAAAAGTGAGTTTGCCTTAAAAATAATTTAGCAGATACGAGTTACGAAAGGGATAGATAACGTAGATAAGTAAAAACAAAATAACGCGATCTAGTCTCGCGCCGTGCCTCGTTCGTTCACGGTGGTTATCGAATACGATGAAAAAATGAACGTATATTATACATACACACATGCATAACACACACACACACACACACACACACACACACACACACACACACACA
>NC_071982.1:15394240-15421651 GCF_026283585.1 Hylaeus volcanicus
CACACACACACACACACACACACACACACACACACACACACACACACGGAGACAGACAGACATATATATATGCAAATAGCGTATTTATTTAATTCCCTGAGAAACGCAGGTTTCCACGGTATTTTAATAGCGAATTGTACTGCAATTCCTTTTTCGCCAGAGAACCATGTCGCTAATTTTATATAAACGTATATTATCGTTGCGAAAATTAAGAGCCCAGGAGGATCGTAGAAAGGTGATCGTAGGAAAAGAGATCGCAGATCCAACTGATTTGCGTCGCAACTTCGAAGGGAGTGGTAGGTGAAAAAGTAGACGATACGCGCGAGAAGAACGAGGCAAGGGAGAAGTAAAAACTACCCTCTCCAAGGGAGGAAACGTAGGAAGCTCTAACGATTAAGGAAGGTTCCCTTCCAATCGTTGCCACGAAAATCGAAGCCCAATTCAACCACTTGTGTTAATGCCTTGAACAAAGAACAGCAGCCCTTTCCGTCCTTGGCGACCTTCCGGCGACTAAACTCCTCAGAGAGGCCAAGAGTGGCAAAGATGAGGCGACTTTTGGTGATTTTTGTTGCCTAAGTAGATGGTGGTTTTTTTTTTAAAAAAAAAGGGGTAAATATGAGAATATAAACATAAATAAAAAATTTAGTCCTGTAGACATTTCCATGTAAATCGATCTGGCAGTCAACGCGTCAAAGTAAACCACGCATTATTCGAGCCAGCAAAGTCTCTAAAAATCACTTCTTCTGTTAAGATCCAAATCTAATCCCCAAAAGGTCGCAGGTGATTAAGAAAGGGCTGCGATAAGCCTTCTCTTCCGCGACGTTTGTCGATCGTATCGTTGCCACAGCAATGAAACATGTTCTGTTACTCGTTAAGGATAATTAGGTAGACCGAGAAACATAATTAGGCGCTATGTCGCGGTCCAGCAATCGACGCGGTGGCCTTCGTTCAAACGTCAAAGTTTTTTGTTGGTGTTCACTGCCTTTGGACCGAAGGTCGCGCGTCGTTGCTCTCGGCGCGTCGAGTTAACTTAAGAGGATCGAACGAACGACGTGTACACCTACTACGGTGTAGGCCACGTATATTGGCACATTCGCGCGCTGAAACACGATACGAATGCTGGTCGAGGAAGTCTCGCGTCGAGCCAGAAACGTTGGCCGCACAAGATCACCCAGCTACCCCCGCCGTGTTTGTCTGGTCGTTTCCGGACGAGGGAAACAGGTGCTATGTGTGGGAGGTAATTAAGAGGCCCCCCAAACCCTTACTTTATGATTTAGTTTGCGTACGAATCGCCTCGACTCGTTGTGTCAAACTTTGGCAGGTGAAAGCAACCGTTGCATAATTTTAAAAGCTTGGCTGGCTAGATCTATTTTCTCGCAGTGCTCAGCTCTGGTGCAGGCGTAAAGTTGGCGTCTTGGTCTTAAGACACATTTTACAAGGAACGAATCAACCGCGAGCGATGTCCAGATCGTCTGCAGACAGTGGAGAAGAAGAGAAAAAAAAAGTACCTACTGCTCGCACGTGAATCGAAGCGAAACGACGCGACAGAGCTTTTGCGACGAATCCTCCAGGGGGTTAGTCAGAGAGCAACGATCCGGGTTTCCGGTCGAGATGCTCGTCAACACGTGCCACAATACTATTCCCCTTTGCCCGAATCGCACTCCGTTCTGACCCCAATATATCGGTTCAAAGGAGCCCTGCCATAAATGCTGGAGCTTTCATGTGCGATCTACATACGTTTATATAAACTCTGATAGCTGGACTTTTGACCACGTCGATTTCAAAATTGCTCCAAAACTCTTGTAACCGATGCTCGAAGACCAACGCACAGAGAAATTTCAAAGGACAGCATCAGGTCCTTTTAATTCGGAATACTTATTCGGTGCTAGCTGTGTATACTCGCTATACTTGAATATTTCACCAAAAAAATTAAAGATCGCAATGATAGAAATTCCTCTTATATCTCTCCTCGAGCTTGGAGCCACACAAGCCATCAACTTGCAAGAAATGGTGACCATGCGTCCCTTAGACAGTGATAGCGAGTGCCCGATCGAATACCTTCTCCCCCTGCTTGCAAACGATACAACAGATTGGTTAAAGAATCGCGCTACCTTTCAACCCACTCCACGACGCCAACGCAGCCAATTACGCAAAACGGTTGCAGTCGAGGCTTCGCGTTTTATTTGCTTCGTTATGAAAAGAACCGAGGCGACTGGGTGGCGTGGGTGTGGCTGGGATGGGAGGGAGATTGATACGGCGCGAAAGAAACGGCGTAAGAGCAACGAGAAAGTTGCAGAGACGCCGTGTCGCCGCGATGCCAGCCAAACATCATAGAGACGATATACATACATATAGGTATGTATAAGGGAGAAAAGAAGTATATAGTGTATGTATTACATACGATATAGATATTTTAATAAGAGGATCGTTCAAAGAAATTTGCGTCTAGTAGGACGTATATAGACGACACTCGATAGCAAAGCGTTGAAGTGATAAACCGTAAATGGGATCCACGTTACCACGTTCTCGTCCCGCGAGTGCTGGGCGAACCGATCGTCACCGCGAAATCAAACTGACCATCGCTAGGGAACCGATGCGAAAAGACGCGACACGACTGGGCAAGTTGACATCGATTATTTATTTCTCACGGTTCCGCTACCTGACTCGGATCTTCGATATCTTTTTGGGAAGGAACGATTATTTAATTGCTTTACGAATGTTCCATACAGAGGATGAGTAATACCTAACGCTCGCAGAATGTTTGACAAATTTCTTGCGACAGAATTCATTCGTAAAGCGAGAGCTGCGAATTGCGAAGCAACCAAAAAACTCTTCAACGAAGAAACTGGACCGAAGAACCGAAGAAACATTCATTTTCCGCAGAATACATTATCCGTCGCATCGGTTCGGTTGCGTTCTCGACAAAATGATACAAGACAAGCATGGACTATCCATGGTTGTTTTATAGATGGGAACGACAAAAGAAAAGTCGAACGATTAATCAAACGAAATCAAAAGTGCTACGCGTACCTCGACGATCGGACCGTCCGGCGGCGTTATCGGCGAGAATTTATGGAAGCGGACGATCTCTCTTCTTCGTGCATTTATTCCAATTACTCTTCATCCGGCCGCCCGCGCAAGTCCTTTCAATCCCGCTAAGCGGACCCGCAACAAAACGAATTCAACTGCCGCGCGCGTTTATGCCGCGAATGGTCGTTTCAATTCGCTCGTTTCATGCGCGGTGCGTCGTTTTTTCAAGCGGCCCGTCTCTTCTTCGATTCCTTTTACCTCCCCGTGTGTGTGCGCGCGCTCGCGTGTGTTTTATTTATTTATTTATTTATTTATCTCGCGAGCACCGTCGCGAAATCGTCGACCGCGTATAAAACGAAACAAACGAGTTTCTGTTTGGCGGTCGTTGAACAAACTTTGTTCCATTCGTGCGTAGCGACTAAGGACTAAGAACTTTTTTTCAGTTCTTTTTTTATCTCTCGTAGGAAATATGCCGACTCGCATGTGACAGCCACGGATAAATATCTTCATTCGTGAGAGGCAAACCGACGCGGATCAAACGGGACGCTCGAGGCGTCGCTGTCCAATCTATGCTAATCGATTTTTGCTGTTCGAAATTGTTGGTCGGTTGTTTCAGATTTCAAATACACTTCGGGGGCAGAAAGATAGCGCACTTTCTGTCATTGATAAAAGCGATGAATTTTTCAAAAAGTCCCTGTGAACTTGAGAACAAAATTCTAAATTAATTTTACATACGAATAAATTTAATTGACAAGGTTTGATAAAAGGAAAATAAATAATTCTAGAAATATGCTATCTTTTCGTATCAGAATGTAGGTACATATTGTTACTCCAAGCGAGAGCGAGGCTTCAGAGTATACACACGTTGAGTAGGGTTAAGCACCGAAGCTTTCCTTACGACCTAGGATGGGCAACTGACATCTTCAGCGAGGCAGAATGACTCCTTCAGCTCGAAAACCGCGGGCAAGCCACAGTTATAGGCTAATTAACGTCGCAGTGAGGCGTGACGCGTGTGGAGCATCTTGGAACCTCGCCCTAGCTTGGACAAGCTGCATTTAATTCCCCCTGATAAGTAAAGACTGAAGTCGAGTCGTCCCTAAACGTGGACAAATGAAGAAAGTTCTTTCTCTGCCAAAGGAAATAATCGAAATTAGTATTCCACGCATTCACAGGTGCTCGAGCATCCCATTGACTCGGCCGATTCGCTCACTGTTAACATAGGCACGTAGAATTGAATAGCAACGAGCGAAAAGCATCGCAATTTCGCTCTTTAACGGGCATTCTGTTTGCTCGAACCCAAGGGCACCGTTCCGCGTGGCCAGCCCCGATCCCCTATCGACGCCGCGAATCGATAACGACCATCGTGTGGTCGCGACTCTTTCAAACATGCTGCAACTAAAAAATCCATCGCCTTGAATACATAAACGCGGTTTGGTGCGCCGCGTTGGTCGAAACTAACGACTGTTCCGTGTCGATCTCTCGGTTTTCTTCCATTTTCTACTCGTTATGCTTTGCGAGGAGAAGAAAAATACAGTACCGTAGAGCCTTCCGTATTCGAATATGCATTGTTCGAAGGCTGAACGTTTTGTTATGCGAACAGAGTGTCTGCTAGCAACAGATGTCTTCTTAGATTGCAAGTACATACAGGCGTTTATTCGTTTAGAGCTCACGGCTCGTGACCTGCGCAAGCTCTTACCGTAGAGGAGACGCTTCTTCAGCTCCACTCGAGACGCTCGTTCGAGGAGACATTGAGTGCTTCAGACGTTTGTACAGCAAAGATTGCTTTGGCAAATTTCTACTCGCTGATGAGGAAATAATTGTAGTTATGCTCTCGAAAAATTATTAGAATCACAGATAAGGACACTCGCGTGTCCCTAGCAGTTTAGAAATGGAAGGCTCTACTGTACGTTGTTTTCTCGCAAGTTGCTTGAATTCCACGTTTACACGATTTCTATTTTGTACCAAGCGAAGATGATTAATCGAATAGAAGAGAATTTTAGTTTAGAGTTGACAATTCAAATTTTTTGCTAGAGCTAGGTTGTTATCGAGAACGAATCGACCCCGGTAGATTCACGAAAACCGAACCTTGATAAGAGACTACTGAAAACGTGTACCTTCGTTTCGTCTATTATCAAACTTTCTCGACCAAATGCCCCCTGACTTGCCATTTTTCCTATCGAGAACGAAACTCGAAAACACGAATCATTTCGTTCTTACCACGACAACGAATTCTAATTGTACATTATCCATCGTTTAATCTCGTCTCCCTAATTTAGTCTTGTTTCGTAACGACAATCAAACAAGGATCAATTTTATCTATCGTCCTTCTAACGTCGTAGAGAAGGATTAGTCAGTCTTTACTTGATACCAATCGCTGTCAATTGATCGACTTAGTTGTCTACGGTGTTTTCACTTGAGTAGAGGCGGAAAGTACGGATATACTTAATTAGCGTTTTACATAAGCGAAGATTAAATAGATTCAAAAATGTATAAACAATCGTGGTAGCCTTTCCGATTCTAATTTCATTACCGAGCGAAAGCTGTCGGCATCGTTCCGATAATAAGCTATCGGGATAAAAAAAAAACAATGACGGTCATACGCACAGCCAGGACCATAAAGAAACATACGAAGCAATGAGATTAAGTGGCTTCAGTTACATCTAATTCAGGACTGATAGAGAATTACAAAAGGACAAATTTTTATCGAATCGTTTGTTCTATAGTTTTCGAGATAGTTCTTCGGTATACACTAGTTTCGTCTACGATTAGTCAACTGTATACACGAAACGACCAACGTTAGAGAGAAATTTCAATCAGGACCAAAAGGAGAAGCGAAATATGGAAACAAGTGTCGTCCCCTAGTCTGTCAGTAGCTTGGAAGTAAGCTGTGATAACCCGAGGGCCAGATAGGCGATACTTGAACCCTGTTATATCTCCGACTCGCTCGTCTTTCTAAAGATTTTAAAGGAGAGCGAGATCTAGTTAACAGTGACGGGGATAACTTGGTCGCAACCTGAGATACAAAAATTGTGACAACCTGAGAGCCAGTATTATGCGTACGATGAGTCGAGAATCCATTTGTACGAAGTTGTTACTAAAAGCTACCTGTGCGTGAACTGTTGAACCAAAACATTTGAATTTTTTCTCGTTATTTGAAAGAAGCCTTCAATTTTCGTTTCAATGCTTCGCGCACAACGCGAGCCAACAAGGGTTGTCGAACCTGGCCAACGAACAAGAAATATATTGAACAGCAAAGAACTGTTGTTCTTTTTCGAGATACGTATGTATATATAATAGACCATGGGGCTGGCCACGTACTGTAAATACAATGTACACTAACGTATCAAGGTTTCTATTCGATTTTACCAAAGATCCTATTATACACACACACACATATATATACACGAAGACACGTACACACTTTGTCTCTCTTTCTCTAACTATACACGGTCAACTATATGATTGTATTCCTATCTCTGATACCTACATTATACATACTCTACTCTATCGATCTATCGTTCTAACCTTTGTCTTTACTCGTGACTTTAATTGCGGGACACTCGTAGCCAGAAAAAAAGAAATAAAAAGACGTTCGTTAAACAAGCGCGATTATTATCGATATATCGCGTCCACCGAGTTCTCGTGAATCGGTACGCGTGATGTCGCGTGCAGCGATCACCCCGACGCCGACGAGGAGATCGCGATCGAATCGTGTTCATTCCAGCGACAGCTGAAAATTGTACACCTGGAGAGAAGTTGATTACAGATAGGAAATTGGTCGAGTGGGGGACAACGCTTCTTTTTAATGCGATCAAATATAGTAGGGTTAACATCTGTAGGGTTGTCGAAGATCAACGAGGGTAGCTACCAACTCCTCGTTCCGCTCTGTCACAGCGGCTGTGTAAATCTGCAGGAGGTTTGAAAAGTAAGAGCGTTTCAGCGCCTTTTTTAGCGACTCGAGCACCAGCTCATTGCCACTTTAATTACTATTCGGTTTCTTATTGTCAATCTATAGATAAAGGGTTTACCTTCGAACGAGTCGATCAGAGTCTAACGCGCAGTTCCCTACCTGTAATAAATGACTCACACCAGAGTCAGAGCTGTACCCAAACCATCATTTGGCTCAAAGTGGAAACCATCGGTCCCTCTACGAAACAAGACGCAGGGGTGGTTGCCGTATGTTTTCTAAAAATAAAAAAAAAACAGTTCGAGAACCGACGTTACATTGTAAGATAGCGAAACTTTGTATAGTATGATAGTCACCGTTTTGTGAGAAGGGCGGTTACAGTCGCGCCAGTGGCGAAAGAGACGATGCGCATCGGAGTTTTGTACCGTGAAGCGAAACATACACAAGATCAGGGTCGGCTACGCGATCGGTTAGGTCCGTTGCAAAAGAAATGCTCATTCCAATCGTTGTATCATATTAATTTTAAGCGAAAGATTTTATAGAATGCTTTGCTTACACACGTTCGAAGATACAGTGAATTTCGAGATTGCGGAGCATTCAACCCTGTTGCGATTAAAGCGGGGGCCCATGGAGCCGACCCTGAGGAGTAACTGCTCGTAGATAGATATACACGCGTGTATATATGTATTGTTGCGTTATTGCCTAACATTAACGATAGGTACGTTATTGCGAAGAGACCATCGAAGGGTTTCACGCGGGAACGTCCCCAGGTGCTATTTTTATCGTTTCAAACTATCGACATCCGCTCAAACTAAGGATGCACCAGCTTCGGAACCGACGTTGTTGAATTTCGTCCACGAACTACCCGAGTAGCTTACTTCGTGTCACTGGCTGCGACGCGACGAGAATTTCCACGCGTAAAGTAGACGGTATTTTCTCTACCTAAACGAGCAGAGAGATTTAGGGACTTCTCGTACGAAACCCTTCGGTTGCGAAGCCTCTTCCACCTTGCCATCAGGAGCATCTGTCCGGTGATTACGATGAGAGTAGTGTAGACTATAATATAAATAGCCCTGTTGTACATAGAAAATGGAGATCGCTGATTTTATGATATACCGTATCGTCGACGCGAAGGCGAGGAGAATAAAACCATTCGTAGCGACTATTCGATTTTGAAAATGATTCAATAACAGGTACGAGCTGGGAAAATTGCTTTCAACACCTTGAACTTTGCCTGTGTCGAAGTGAAACTGTTGAAAATCTTACTTAGAACGACGCTGCTTCTTGTTAACGTATAATATTCAATGTAACGATGTTCGATATCAAAAATGAAATAGACTGAAGGACAGTATTCCTAATAAACTCTCGTTTTTTACATTCGTTGAAGATCTTGTCTCTGTTTACCCTCTTATCGAGACCTATTTCAAACCTCAGGTAGTCGTGGCTCGAGTAAGAGTACACCCGAGTGGTGCACCGACAATCAAAGAATACTACTCTTCGATTCTAAACGGACTCTATCCTCCTGTAGATCGGTACCGCAACACATCCCCCAAAAAACTGTCAGTTTAATCCACAATGTTTAGCCAGTCGACGGTACACTAAAATACGAAATTGGCAAAATAGTCATCGTCCATGTGTTTTCTCGGTTTCCCGTCGACGATACGGAAAAGTTCGTCGTTTCGTTGACCGTTTCCTCGCAGGTCGTTCAGAGGCCTCGAATATTCTCGCTGTTCGATCGATTGCTAAGATCCACGGTGGACGTCCAGGTCCCGTTAGCCAGTAAGGAATTTCGATAGAACTTAATACCTAGCCAATGATAAATCGACGAGTTCGATATAACCGTAAAAACAAAAAACGAGAAAAAAAAGTGTTTACAAGATTAAGTAGCGAAAACCGCAGGAAAAGAGGGAAACGCTGACCGCGCTCTCGATCAACACCTCGCGGACTCTCGTTATTCTATCCGCTCTATCTTCATCGTCCCTTTTACGACCTTATTCCCCTCCGCCCCCCCCCCTCCCCCCAATTCCAGTTAAACCAAGCGATCAATTCACCAAGGTAGCGTTACTTCGGATCGTTATCGAATCCGTACAAAACTGGACTCTGATCCTTCGCGACTCCTTCCCTTGCGGTTTTTAACCCTTTGCTCTCCAGAGACGACTATTAGCGCCTCTGTCCACTATAGACGCTGTCCAATTATATTATAAACGTTTCTTTTGTTTTTCTTTGTTCGACGTGGCTGACGCGTAGCGCGACGAGACGAGTCATCTTCTATATAAATAAAATCGAAGTGTCTGTTTAAACTTCTGAATCGATTTTGTAAATTTTGTCAGTAATAGAAAGCTACACTGTCCCTCCAAAAAGTCATTCAGAGTTTCTAATGCACCCTATCGAGAGCGTCCTCGAGCGCAAAGGGTTAACGCCAGTCTCCCTCGACCCCTATCCGCCCTAAACTCTTCCTCCCACCTCTCGATATCATCGCGCGCGAACTTCCATTATCCACATTTGCGCTATACAACGAAATCCGATTAAGTTTTAATTGGAAAAAAAAGAGAAGCGTTCGCAGGATCGTGCATCAAGTGAAACTGTTTAGCTAATTTAGTCTAAAGAGAGTCGAAAACTTAGGGTGTTATCGCGTCGCAGACGATACACCTCCCTTTGGGTAAGTGGCGATGCTTGATGAAGAAGGAGAGACGAGTCGCTTGTTTTTATTTCGTCTCTAATACATGGACTCTTTGATAAGGCTTTGTCTAGCACAGCGGTTCTCAATCTTCTCCTAGCGTACCAAGTAACCGCTGTTGACACCCGTCGAGTACCGTTTCTTATTCGACTGTTTACTTAACATATAGGGGACGTTGATGACATTCGTGTACGAATAACGCGGTACTCGACGCGTTCAACAGAGAAAGGTTTGCCTTATAAGCGTTAACAGTTAATTAGCTACTTAGTGTAAAGATAAATCAGATTTTAGGACACAGAAGTTACTCATAGCAACACGGAATGGAAAACCGAGTGCTGTGGTTGAAATAACGTGCACGATTATATTTTTCATTGAGAAAACACTGCACATCATCGGTTGAGAACCAGCGGTCTAACGGATCCTTTGGAAACATAGTTACGTTCGCTAAATTTATCTTGATTTTCAAAGACGAGATATTGGTAGGTAAGGATTTTATCATGAGTTGTCGTCTAATTATAATTGTTATCTAGCGTGATAATTTTTGTATCGCAATAAATTGTTCGTAAAACTCGAGGATTGTTTCTCTTGTATGAAGACACTTTTATACTTGTGTGAATATTGTTTAAGGACATGTATGCGTGTGACGTGTGTGCGCGTTAGGGTGGTCCTTATTTATTTGATATAAAAATTGTTCAGAGTGATTCCAATTTAAATATTACTAGAAAATGTTAGAAAAAGAATTTGTCAGAAGGAATATGAATGTAAAGTTTCACTTAGTTTTCTCTTTATTAGAGAAAAATAGAGACAAAGTTTACTTAAACTTTTTACATAGAATTTAATTCTCTTTAAGATTTATATGAAGGATTTTATAAAATTTTTACAAATAACGAATTCATAACCAGAATTATTCGTGTGATTTGTATTATATAAGTACCGAAAAGTGGTCTTCGTCTAATTTCTAGATATGTACATAGAAGATGCCCCGCAATTGATCAGGAATATCCGTAGAAACGTACTATGTTTGATATTTTAATTTTTAACAACAAACTCAATGGGGTCGTTCATTTTGTAATAGATTAGATACCGTACCAATTAATAACATATCAAAATTTCATGAAATAAACCCTTTTGATTTAACCAGTACTTTTTTTTGTAATTTTCTAAGATTTTTGATGCTATACAACGCGAATTTTGGAAACTTTTATTACGTTTCGTACTGGAATCATGTCTGGCGTGTTTCTTTGAAAACAAAAAAAAAATGGAGAAAAAAAATTTCTACCGTCTGTAACTAAGGACCATCCTAAGGTGCATAACTAGTAGCGCGGATACAGCGAGGAACCGAGAAGGAAACGGCATCCCATTATGCGAAAGTATCGATCTTTCTGCACCGTTCTTCTACTACGAGCCATAAAGCTTTATCTTCCGTCTTCTCTCTCTATATATATACATAATTCCTATTGTACAGAAGAGCAAGAAAGGACCCGAAAAGCGGTCCCTTGTGAAATTGTTGTAACACGTTAAGCCGTTTATGCCTACGCTCATTATTATTGGCATTATATACTGTCGATTCCTCGTTCGTCGCTTGCGAGTTGTCAAGATCGCAGGTATCGAACTGAACGGGAAATGTTGAACAGTGTTCGACTACACGTATCTCGAACGCAAACGACGAAGGTCGAACAAACGCGTGTTAATTGTTGATGTACGATCTCGTTGAAGAACCCCTGAGAATAGAGGCGAGCAAAATTAGAGGGAGAGAAAGAGAGAGAGAAAGCGCTGGAAACCACTTGCCATCGAGGCGAAAAAATAAAAAAAAACAAAAAACACAAAAAATTGTTTCTCGACTTAGTATAAAATATTAAAAATTAATCGATAGAGATGAAAATATACAAACTAAAAGTAAGGGAAATATTTATGTTACATTTGGAACTCTGGTATGATTCCATGGTTTCGACCAATCGACGTATCGGCTGTTCCAATTCTCGTTAGTTGTTTTTGCTGCTCGATGGCAAGCGGCTGATCCGATTCAGAATATATAAAAAAAAAAAAAAAACATAACGAGCGACCGACTAAGAATCAATTAATTGTAATTGAGTCGAAAGTGCAAAATATACAGACATTAAATGTTATTTACACCAGCGAGCCAGTTTATTCCCTGCAAAACCCTTTGCGAGCTTAATTAAATAGTTCCCGAAATCGGTGGTCGCGCCCAGTCGCTGAACTTTCGCGTATAAACCAGGGACACGCGAACGCAGGAAACTTTCGAAACGGGTAATGAACCGACTGACATCGGATGTATATGTAGGTTGAACCGTTAAAGGGTGATTGAATTTTTAACAACGTCTATAGTGCGCTAAACGATCCCCTAATGGAACAGGACTGGAGACGGTATGGTTCGATCGTACCACCTTTTGACGGCGATGAAAATTTCAGGAACCATAATAGGTAGAAAGACGTTGGGTGTCGAAAATATGACGAGAAGCAAATATATAACAGGTAAAGCCAAACATATGGGAAATTCATCCGATGGTTTATTAGTTATTGAAACGGATTTATGGGACTAAACGTTTTAGTAAAAAAATCAATTCGTCGCAACGGGTAGGACAAATGAAATTAATCGGCTGACCACGGGTCTACATAGTCGCGAAAGCGCTAATTGTTTTTCAGAAAGGCTTGATTGGCTGCGAAATGGCTCTATTGTATCCGCGGGACAATGGATACGACTACTCTCGCTATATTCCCGATATATGCGGTATGTACTGAAGGTTTTAGAGTGTTCACTAGCGATGGGATCAACTACGATACACGGAACATTCCACGAGTAAGTGATCAAACTTTTATAGTTTTACTTCATTGGAGAATGGTACGTTAAACTAAATCACGCTAAACTTAACAAAATGGAGAAATAAATGAACCGAGTACTTCAGTAATAAACAGTTTTCAACCAAGATCAATTGAATACTTTTGTGAGTACTGAACTATGATAGAATCGTAATCCAGAACACGAGGACAAGTATGACTCAATTCACTTGATTAACATAGTAGGACTCGCAAACCTAGACAATCAGATATGTCTCCATCAAAGGCTAATTCAAACAACCCAATTCAAGTCCCACTACACTTGTACAGGCATCGAACAAGCCCCTAGAGGGTATAATCATGACTATTTAGCGACACGCTCGTTTCTGTCGCTAGAGTTGACTTGGAGCTGGCACGATTCACCTGTTATTTCATCGCGAAACATACTCTTCGATAAATAATAAGAAAGGTAACGAGGCGCGCAAACGAGTGCCGCTCTTTTATCGTTAAGTAGTTTCCTGTGTTGCACGAACACGACTCAACATATCGCTCGTTCGATCTCTCTCGGCGGTTACAAAGTACGTTACACATTTTTCTTTTCTCTCTCGCTACTATTTTTTTTTTACCAAGAATTCGTCTAAAATGTGTCGCGATAATTCTTTCTGGCGATAAGTTATTGCGAAGAAATAGAAAGATAAAGAGACACGTAAGTGAGAATTCAAGCTTAACTTAATTAACGACCGAATCCCTTTGCAAATCGAGAACTGTTATTCGTACACTAACAATAGCTGACCTAGTCTCGAATTTTATTTTAATAAATAATAATCGGCATGTTCCAAATCCAAGAATGAAAATTTCCAATCGAACGCGACGCTATAGTTCCTGATTGAATTAATCCAAAGGAAATGACACCGGTTGATTCAAAGGTGATCGAATCTCCTGGAGTGGTGATTGGTAAGTTTTCAATCCAATCTAGTCCCCTGCCCTTTTTCCCTTCCGTTCAATTTAGTTCAAAAGGTTTCCTCGTTTTTCTTTCCCGAGATTGTTCACTTTTATTGAAAATTCCGCCATACCGTGTGGCTACCTAAAAACCACAGCAAATTAATTTTCATTGCTTAACAGGTTCCCAGGGTGGACAAATAGTTGGTTGGTTTTCATTATGTTGGGAACGGTAATGCATTCGTTAATGGCGTCCATCGTTGTCGCTAACGAAGTTCAATTAGACCAATTATGTCGAACACGCGGCTTCCTTGATATTTATATCGGTTTCATTTTATTTTATATTGTGAATACTCAACGTTTACGAAACGGTGCTAAATATCCTCGAAGAGAATAAAGTAATGTTGTTTAAAAACAAAATCGATGACCAATCTACCTAAACTTTTCAACAAATAAACGTGTCCAACTTCTTTTCGTGGAAGTTATTATTGTTTTCCTATCTTTTGTAAGTAACTACTTCAAAAAATTATTATTTCTATCTGACGATCTCGTTTTACACGTCCAACCCCAAACAAATCGATATTTTTCTCTTTTCTTCTCGAGAGACGAACGATAACGCGGCTATATGGCCCTGTCCACTACGAATGTCAAGAGCTCTGTCTCTCAATGGACATAGAGGATCCTTCTATCAGAGTGCCACCCTACGCGACGTTCAATTATTCGCCAAATCACGTGGGAGCGTGTTTAGTCCAACGCAACTGGCCACCTACGCCTCACCAAGCGAGCAAAAAGGCTTCTCCAAGGATCCAGAATCGCGAACGCTGTCGCAAATCGTCGCTGAGGTAAGTAACGTATCGCAGACGAGGGAATTCTATTCTAAAGCGAATAATAGTCCATCAGCTTTCTACTAAATTAATCATGCATCCTAATGATGTTACTTTGCACCCATGGAGTATCTTTGTAGCTGAACCTGAGAAAGATTAATTCGTCTTCCTCGTAGCTATCTACTTGCACTCCTCTTGTGCTTGTGTCGGTGACGGTAATGTGAATTTCCACGGTACTTTGCCCCAACTTCCTAATGTCTTTCTCTTTTTTGTTTACATAAATCGCTGTTGAACTTAAAAGTTGGAGCTGAAGTAACAGGATACATACAAGGTTTCGTAGGTTGGTTCTTTTATCGTTAGTGATGCGCCGAGCTCTAGAATAGCTCGCTACGTAAAGGTTCCGTTAAAAGGTATTCGATGCAAGTTACTTTAGGGAGATTAACCCTTTGGGTCGCGAGTTTTTCTGATCGATTCTTTCGAAAATCGGTACTCCGGAGACTTTTACTAGGAACTCTACGAAATCAACTTAAAATAGTGTTCGATGTTAAGGAATTCGTTAAAATAATTAAAAGCTAGGGGCAGAAGGTGACAAACGTGCCTGCTACTATGACTCAACGAGTTAAATAAGAAGTTACAAGGAGTTTCCTCGTGCTTCGTGCTACAATGAAAAGCCTTTGAGGAGGTAAACCAGGGAATCCCCCTGTAAGAGGAATTTCAAAACATCCTGTAGATAGGTTATTGGACAGTTCATCTGTAACATATAAATCGAATCAATCATCCCTGCCCTTCCTTTTCTAAAGGCTACCGTCACTCTATCGCGATTAAGGAGGTATTAATGAAACCTTCCTGTTCTCGATCAACGTAAACAATGGCGTGGTTTCAGCGTTTCGAGGACAAGAAATAGGCGTGATAAAGTCACAGGTGCCGCAACGATAGCGGTGATAAAGCGATAACCCGGTTTCTACAAAAATATATAACAGGATTAAATCGTGGGCGTTGGTCAAGTTTAAAAGAAATCGTCGATATGACTTTGCTTCGCGGTTGTCTGTTACTGATTCTAGGACTATTGCTCGCGGGAGCAAAGGGCAAAGAAGTCAACGACAAGGAATGGTGGGAAACCGCGTTGGTTTATCAAATCTGGCCTAGAGGATTTCAGGACAGCGACGGGGACGGCGAGGGTGACTTACAGGGTACGTTGTAAATTGGAAAAGGGTATTCGTGAGCTAAGTATTCAGGATGTCCAGTGTTCGAAACTATCTTATAGGGAAAATTAGGATTTTACGATCGTGTTTTGAAATTTATGGAAAGCTATCACGCTGTATTTAAATAAGAGAGAAGTTGAACGGACATTGCTGATCGTGGAAGTCTATTTTTGAAACTATCGCGTATGGTA
The DNA here is from genome assembly GCF_026283585.1 of Hylaeus volcanicus. Lineage (NCBI taxonomy): Eukaryota > Metazoa > Arthropoda > Insecta > Hymenoptera > Colletidae > Hylaeus > Hylaeus volcanicus. The sequence goes on from NC_071982.1 coordinate 15,409,807, forward strand.
ATCGAATATATCGTAAGCGAGTGATACGTGGAGAGGTCTCGTTTGACGTGCTGTAAAGCTGCTCTCGTTTATCGCTCGATGGTTAAGGTACCAACCGAAGTTATGTCAGATAACTTCGGACGCTTTCAGTATTTCCAGCGATAACAAAGTATCTGTCTATGGATACATTGTCGTACGACGGGTCTAATTTTGTGTGTATTAGGTTATTGTGTTACGATCATATTAATTTCAATGAAAGTTTTATTATAAGTGTAATTATGTTGATTAAACGTGGACGACTACGAAAATCGGAAACTACTGTCGCGTGCTTTGACAACACATTGCGTTGTTCTGCATGGAGTTCTATGACAGACGAGATACAGAGGTTCTAAGGTTCTGTACCTCGTCTGTGGCTTTAATTGACAATAGCTATGGTGTTTGTTTAGACTCCCTGCAACATGTATATATTAATAACATTAATACTTGCAAAACAGTTTATATCTTCTTCTTCATAAAACAGAAATATCTTGATGCACAGGTATTATCAGTCGCCTCAATTATCTCAAAGATCTTGGAATCGACGCAATTTGGTTGAATCCCGTCTACCCGTCACCCCTGGTAGACTCTGGATATGATATTTCCAATCACACCGACATACATCCCCTTTTTGGTAGTTTGGAGCATTTCGATGAACTCCTGAAACAAGCACATGACCGTGGTAAGTTCCAATAATCGAAACTCTCAGATTTAACTTAAATAAATTATTATGTGAAACAGGATAAATTGTTTCAGATCTGAAAGTCATTTTGGACATAGTGCCTAATCATTCAAGTGATAAACACACGTGGTTTTTGCAGTCCTCTAATAAAGCTGATAGATATAATGATTACTACATTTGGGCAAAGGGATCATTGGATGGAGAAGGGAATAAGAGACCTCCTAATAATTGGGTAGGTAGTAATTCTCAAATTATATTTTATGGACAGTGTGGTGTAAATCTTTTTGTATTCAGGCAAGCACCTATAGCAGTGAAGAGGGATCTGCATGGACATGGCACGATACAAGGAAAGAATGGTATTACCATAAATTTCACAAATCCCAACCTGATCTCAATTTAAGAAATAAAAATGTGGTGCAAGAACTACTGGTACAGTATTCGCGATATAACATGTTGCATGTTCTACTTTAATAGAAAAGTAATGTATACTTCAAGCTCTATTTTTATATTGTAGGAAGTTTTCAAATTTTGGTTAGAAAAAGGTGTGGATGGTTTTCGAATTACTGCTGCATCATATTTATTTGAAGATGAAAACTTAAGAGATGAACCTGTTACAAAAAGGGGAACTTATACATCTGGTTTACCAGAAAATACAAACCTTTTATACACATTTCGTTCATATATTGACAATTGGGTAAAAGAAAAAACTTCAACCTCAAAGTATGTATAAAAATATTCGTAATTTTATTAGAGCTTATTTTGCAATGCTAGTGATAGAAGAATGTAATCCTTACTTTACAGATTATTAATCGCGGAATCTTATGACTCAAATGAAACACTAGTAGCTCTTTATGGTAATGAAACACACAAAGGAATTCCACCTTTCAATTTCCGTTTTATCACTAGCATTCAAAACACCAGTACTGCTGAACATATTAAAAACGTTGTGGAAGATTGGTTTAAAATACTTCCTATTAATGCTAGAACAAATTGGGTGGTAAGAAGCTCAACCATTGCTATTGCTACCTATTATGTGTATAGAATTGAAGTATTTTACTAATTTCAGCTTTCAAATCACGATAACTCAAGAGCAGCTTCAAGAATTGGATTCAATCGCGTTGATGGTCTTCATATGCTAAGCCTTTTATTACCTGGTCAAGCATATACTTATTATGGAGAAGAGATCGCGATGTTGGATAGAAAAATGTTATGGAACGAAACAATTGACCCTATGGGTTGCTCAAAGACAAATGAAACATATAAAATGTATTCTAGAGACCCTGCAAGGACACCAATGCAGTGGAATTCTAACGTGTCTGCAGGATTTTCAACCAATAAAACCACATATCTCCCTCTTCATCCAGACTATGTAGACAGAAATGTTGAAGTGCTATGTCAGAAACGGAGTAACTTAAACACATACAAATTGCTTGCTGCTCTTAGGAAAAGTAAGGTTTTCACACATGGCGATTACGAGTTGGCAACCTTAAATAATAATCGTGTATTTATATTAAAAAGGTTTGTATATTCATCAGATCAGATATTTAGTGCATATACTGAATAATTATTTAATCTCATTTTTTATCAGATCTTTTGAAGACTATCCTACATATATCGTTATTATTAATCTGGGTCTGAAACTGGAGAAAATTAATTTGACTTTATTGTATCCAAAGTTGGAAGATTCTGTGGAAATTATTATAGCTTCTAGTAATGCTGTTCAAGCTACGTAAGTATATGTCTTTGATTCAAATACTTTGAATGTAAACAAGAAATCTTTTAAAATGATAGAACTTCTAACTAAAACTAAGCTGTATTGTCTAGGAAACCTGTGTCGGGTGGAAGTTTCATACTGACTGCTAATGCTGCATTTGTAATAAGAGCTCAAGAAATAAGAGAAACAACAACTCTCTCCACCTCTACAACTACAAAAAAATCAGCATCCAACTCAGCTCCTGATTCCACAATGATATTCCAGTTGATACTAACAACAACTATTACTGTGATACTATTCTTCAAATCCTGAACATGTTTGTAAATAAGACTTTGTACAATTAATAGTTAATTATGTATGAATCAGAATGCCTATTGTGTTTTAAATAAAAATAATTTGGAGTAATAATGAATCTATTTTTATCTAAAGACAGTAATCCACATACTATTCAAATGTTTACAAAATTATGCGTAGAATAAATTGTCACATTGACGTCATTTAACTCCAGCTGTTAACATATGGAAAGCTAGTCATGTGTACATTAAAATCATGAATAATAATAAGTGGTAGTCATAAAAATTTACTGTTAAGATTAGTAAGGTAGTCACAAGTAACAGGACAGGAGATATAAAATATTGAATTACTTATATAACCATATATAATATAAATACTACACAGTGATCTTGCTAAGTAGGTAAGTGTACAGAATGGGGCACTTGAAGCAGATATTTTGAAAGGCAAGGAGTGGGAAGTTGTTTGACTTCATCGGGAACATTGTGTGGTGATATTTCTTTTTTGTTCAAAGTGGAATGATTTATATATTTCAGTTATTAATTTTTTGGTTCAATGGAATAGTAGATTATTTTCTTTATTTTCTAATGGCAGTTTATAAAGCAAATAATTTACATTCAAAATCATTCATTGGAATGTAGGCATTGTATGTGTTTTATGGCCTTGAATTACTGTCATTGCATTTAAATAGTAGTCTTTCGTAGGAGATAAAGTAGAAAATATTATTCTGTTGAACAAAAACAAGTGACGTTTTTGTTTAGAAAAACAGACCGCACTATGACCTTAACTTATCTTAGATTAAGTGTCTCCCATATGTTATATTTTACAAAAATTCAATCGCCGTGGTTTACGCTGTATAGGAAAAACGTTGTACATGAGAATTATCCGTTGTGCACTGACCGTCCTCGACTTGACAACGAATTTGAAGAGACGTAAATACACGCATTGAATCACTTCTAACGTATCTCCCCGCGCGATAAGAGTGACGGAAAAATAACAATAGGGGCGGCAAAAGCAATTTCGCCATTCAATTGATATCTATTAGTGTCTATATTTATCTCGTGCATACACGTTCGCAACTGTGTCCCGTTTTCTGACACCGATCATTGACGGTCAAACTTAAATCGCGTCACTCTTTTGTAAACAAACTCTGTCGTATCGGGAAGCAAACGAACGAGAAATGGAAAGCACGATGAATTGAGAAAACCGTTAGTCTACCACTTCGATAGCGAAGAGTACGAGCGAGAAGAAAAGGAGCATGTAAAACAATGGAATCGAAAGAAACCACTCACCTACTCTACAGTAAACTTGTCTACGGATCCAGAAAGAGACAAAAGGATGCAGGTTCGATATGTCATCATTGTACAACACAATTACGATAAGTACGCGTTGCAATTACCTTTCACGATAAATGGAAAGTCTCAAATTCAAATTTGAACAATTGTTACGTACGTTTCGCTCGTGCGGCCACTTGCCCATTGGTCCACCACGGCGTCTTCCGGAAGTCCCAAGTTGGCAAGGATATCGATTCAGACTCTATGGATTAACGAACAATTATCGATTAAGACTTTTAATTAAATAAATAAAGAACAAATTTAAGCTGTACCATATTTCTTATTTTTTTTTGTCTTGTAATATCATACTGTAGCTTATTTTCTATTTTTACTCTACTTTTACTCTTATGACTTATCCCGCCAAAAGTTTCGAGGTTCCTTAGACGAACACTCTATCGACGCGTTTCGATACTCGAATTAAGTAGACCAGTGACGTATACGAAAACTTTTTTCCAGAATCGATAAATGACGACTTGAGGTATTCTGCCGTTGATCCAAGTTGGATGAACGTTCGTCTGTGCATATTTTGGTCTTTATGGGTCATATTGATAGTAGTATTTATTATAACAATTTTATCTTATTGTTGTAACTTGTGGCAGACGTGCCCTAAGTCCGACGAAAAAATTATTTTGAACGCGACGAGTACAGTGAGTATTCGAGATGTCGACAAATATTTTCTGCAATTTTTAATTAACAATTTCGTATTGCAAGCACATGCTTATAACATTATAATGTTTCAGTAAATATATCGGACGTTGAACACTGCGAAATATGTATTTTCTACTTCTAATCGAGTGTTACCAAACAAGTCTGCAAATAAAAAGTACATGTGTCCATAATGATAGTATATTTTCTGTGCTATCAACAAGATGCAAGATAAGCGCAGGAATGCCTGATTAGGTTGGCGAAGTTTCCCTTGAACGCGAATATGTATAAGGAATTAAATAAAGACATAATTATATATATATATTAATTTTGATTAATTTTGTGTAAATGTAAAATAAATTTGTTGTATCGAGTCTTCCTTTTTGAGATAAACGATTTTAAATATACGCGGCTTGCACTTTTTTGCCGAATATGCAAATTTGGATGCCACGTATGTCTTATGGGTTTATATGCAAAGATCGTAATCGTTTCCAGGTCAGTGTTCTTTGGTCACGTCGTGAGGTAATGTTTAATTTTTATTAATATTTAATTATGCTCAAGCTAATATTGTTAGAATTCGATAGTACTTGATTATTTAAAGGATTCTTTTCATTACAAAATATTTCCAAGATTCTTATCCATGGGACAGGCTTTTGGTTATATTTATATAGATATTATAAAGAAACATATGTTAAACATATTCAGAATGCATTTATATATATATGCATAAAATCATAAATATATGCATAAATATACATAAATGCATAAAATCTGCGATCCAGTTACAAAATATAAACATTTGTAATTGGGATTCATTATACATAGTTTTAGATAACCACGAATGTGTCCCACGCATTATCGATATCGATTATCTCAAAAGCGAAGATTACCTCAGAAAAGTTCCATCCTTCACTTTCGAATTATTTACCAACTAAAAATCAGACCTCTTTACGATATCTACATATACATCCAGATTTTATCACTGTACTTTAAACAATAAACACAGCTGTAAATCTAACAATACACACAAAAATCGTAGCATTTATACTGTTTCGTTGCCTATGGCGTTGTTCGAATCGATCGATTTGAAATCGAAGCATTTACGTCAGTTCTGGGCTACAACGGAATGGAACCCTGTGCAAGATCATTTTCACTATCGATCTATGCATTCCAAATGCCATGCTTCAGCTCTCAATGCATATCAAAAGTATCCCTCGATTTGAATATGCTGTAACCTGACCGTGAATTCATTAGAATGTTTTAAAGGACGAATGCAAGCCTCGGATCTTATCCAAATTTATTTTCTTTGACACCTCAGCTTCCCGAATTAACTTCTTCAATTTCTAGGTGATAGATTTTGGAAAGATTTATTATTCATATATCGTCGTGGAGGGAAACGTGTTAAAGAAAATTAATTATTGGATAGATAATCGGTTGAACGAACAAACGGAACCTTTTAACACGTTGGCTGCTAAGCTAAAACTCGTGAAAATTTCTATACACTTAAAATTTTGTCTCGAGACTATTGTAGATTAGATAATTGAACATCTCTCGTAGCATTTAATTTTTTAACGTCGGCAAATTCTCGAAACCTGTCCAGACTTATTTTCATTATTGTCTGACCTTTGAAATTTATTTTTTTAGTTCCTTAATAGAAAGTCTTGTCACCCATTCCTGGGTGACGTGGCGACGAACGTGTTAAAAAGGGTCGTCCCTGATTGTATGTACTCGTACTGCGCATTTGTATTGGTAAAAGTAAATAGGCCAGGACAAACCGACAAATAGGGGACCGAGGGAACTGGTCAGAGGGGGTAAAATGCATTCATCCACATTCATCCCATCATTCTAGAAACTGAAGTCCCAAGGGAGCAGTTCCAAGCTGTTCCAAGCAGTTCAGGGCAGGTAAGGTATCGAGGAAGCTTCGCCAAGAGAGACAGGATTTCTCACGTGTGTGGCAAATCTCGCGTAATCAGTGATATCGTTCGAATACGTCCTTGAGATCCGCACTGGTTGCAATGGAGAGTGGGAGGTTGGATTTAGAGAGTGTGGAGGCGAACGGTATCGCGAAAGAAACCGCAGTTGTTGCCACGTACAAGACGCTCCCAGACGACGACGTGAACAGGCAACCTAGTACAGAGAATAACGTGATGGGGAAACCGAATAACGAGAATGAAGTCGACGATGGGGTCCATGAAAAAATGCTCAAAGAGGAGAGCAAAGTCTCTCCCACGAAAGAAGCGACAGATATGGTACGTTATTATAGCACGTTTTTTTAAAGACACGCCTTGAACCTCACGCGATCGATAGCCTCGCTTCTTTGTCGTCCATAATTGACAATATTTTTGTCGTTGTATAACTATCAATATTGCTAATCTCGTTCGTTTCAACATATCTTCTTTTGTTCTGTAACTTTGAATCATAATTTTTCTTTTGTTTTGTAGTCAGTATATCTACTTTGTTCCGAGAATCAATTGTTCTTTTCAATAGTAAGCAATTGATCTAAATACCAATTCTTTAGTCTTGTATCTTGTCTTGTATCTAAATCTGTTGAATTTATTATTATGTCACAATGAACACACTCAAAAGTAATAGCATCTTCTTATTACATCATCCTGCGATAAGAGGATAAATTCCAAAATAAATTCCTGAGAAATGACTCGTGATTCATCAAACATTCAAGTAGAATGTATATGATACTGTTTTTTTACGTATAGATAAAATTTATTTCTGAGAATGGAGATGCCAAGATCGATATTGAAACAGTCAAACAGGCCCTTTCGGGAATGGGCAAGGAAGAGCTGATGAAATTTGCTAATGACCCATTCTGGGTTAAATTGAGATGGTTTTTGTTCATCACGTTTTGGTTGATTTGGCTTGCCATGTTGGCTGGTGCTATAGCTATTGTGGCAATGGCACCGAAATGCTCTGCACCCAAACCAAAGGAATGGTGGGAAACTAGTCCTATAGTGCAGTTAGATCCTGCTGAAACAGGCAGTCATAACTTGAGAGAAATGGGATCTTTATTGGATACTTTAAAGGAACAAAATGTGGATGCTATCTCTCTTGCTTCTGTAATTAAAGAAAGTGCAACAGGTATATAATTATGTATTTCTCATATTTGCTTTCTATTACATTCACAAAACATTGACACATACTACTTTAAATTATAGGTGGAGTAGAAGACTTCACAGATATTAAACCACAATTGGGAACAATAAGCGATCTGGAAGCTGTCATAGAGGCTGCAAAATATAAGAAACAGTATATTATTTTAGAACTGGATCCAGTGCATACATCAACTGAACATTCATGGTTCAAACAATCTATAGAAAGAAAAGATCCATTCACATCCTACTATGTTTGGGCAGATGGAAAGACAGCTGATGGTAGACGTAGTCCACCTAACAATTGGGTTAGTTACACATTTTTTAAAACTACACTCCTTTCGTTGTACACAATCTTTCACAATATATATTACTTTCAGCTAAGCTTGTATGGTGGATCTGCATGGGAATGGAACGAACAAAGAGGACAGTATTATCTTCATCACTTCAATAAAACTCAACCTAAATTGAATTACAATAATCCAGCAGTAATTGCAGAATTTGCTGTAAGCTTGTTACTAATTTTGACAAACTACAATCAAAAAGACGCTAAATAATACTCCATCTTGAATACAGGACGTTTTAAAGCATTGGCTGAAGATAGGCGTCAGTGGTTTCCGTTTAGCCAATACACAATATTTAACCGAAGATCCACAACTCCACGATGAGTTCAGGAGCACTATTCCTACCGAAGCAGATAATTATGATTCGTTGGTACACGCCTATACGAGAGGTCGTCCAGAAAATGCTGCAGTCTTGTCTACATGGCAAGAAACAGTTTATAATGAAACCACCAATACTGGGTCAGTTATATCAATTGACTACCTATGCCCCGCGGTTTCACCCGCGTGTTTGTCCTGTAATTAATTTGCTAATTATAATACTTTTTCAGGTTGTTCGCCCTTCAAGATGATATTGGAACTGATATCTTACAAGTTTACAATGAAAAAAAGAAATTGATTGATATCCCACAAAGTTCTCAATTCCTTATTACTGCTAATAGTAGCATAAACGCTACAACTTTGCATAAAGGTTTCTCGCAATGGCTCAACTTTACTTCTTGGCCTGCTTGGGATGTGAGTTTCCATAGTATCAATCAACGTCTTTCATCGAGTCATAAATCTACAATATCGCGTATTTCTTTTAGCTTAACGGTAAAAAGAGTAGCTTGAGGCAGAGAATGCCTGGTGATATAGCAGATAGTTTGACGCTAATGACGCTACTTTTACCTGGTACTCCGGTATTGAAGTTGAACGATACTTTATCTGCAAAAGAGGCATTCGCAACTCTGGCTAAATCGCGACACAGTTCGACGTTCCTTTATGGGGAGACATCGTTTAAGACTGTTAATGGAAGTGTATTTGTCTACACAAGGTAATTCAACAGAATTATAAATAATTCATTATTAACATTCAAACATGTCTAACCCATATACTAAACATCCTTTGTAATTTACTGATAGAAAGCTAATTACTAGCCGTGTAAATAACGTTGAAACTTTTAAAAGATAGAACTAACTAAAGGTTAATTTAAATCTCAATTGCTATGAATCATTTGAATCGTCTTTTGATGCCACACCTCAAATAACATACACCTTACACGACTCACACAAATGTACTATGTAATTTACTAACCAAAGATTAATTTGCCCTGTTCCACGCTTCCTTCTATGCGACAAAGGAGCTGGTGAGTCTTACTAACATATTGTATGAATGCATCCTTTGTAGAATTAACTGTAGATTAATGGTTATTACGTTCTAGCGAAATTGCATGCGTATTAATTTAATATATTATTTCTGTATATTCAATTTTAAAATTATATTGAAACTATAAATAAATGCTCAGGTTAAAGAGTGGCAATCCTGGCTACCTGGTAGCATACCAAACAGCGGAGGAGCCTACTGTAGTAGACTTGTCCATGATACCACAAATTTCAGAAGAAGTTAGCGTAGTTGCACATAGTCCTAACTATGTACAAGATGGTGATACGATAAGGTAAGAAATCGTATAATCATTTCTTTTTTAATTTTATAGAACAATCAAAACCGGTTGTTAAAAATGGGAGATTCTTTTTATTGCAGGACAAAGCTGCCCTCTAACAAGGTTCCTATATCAGCTAAGAGCACGGTCGTTCTAACGTTTGTGCCAAAGAATTAAATTAATCGTAGCGTACGAAACATTCTACTTATTAAAAATAATCTCTCGTATGTTATCTCGAATAATGGCATTTATGTATTAAATGCAGTCATGTATTACTTTTGTGAACTGCAAGTGTGCACGTATAATTAAATGTGATGCAAGAACATACAATGTCGTCATTTACCCCTGTAACATAAAACCTCTCCTTTCAACCTTCTATTAATCTTACATAAGTAATTTTTGTAACAATATTTATTCAATGTGAAGTTTATGTGGATCTGTAAACCTAGCTGTAAGAACATAAAATAACGCAGGTAAAGGTACTAAAGCAAGCATCGCTGGATGAACGCTAACACCACGAAGCGTCGCTACAGCCATTATGCCATATCCGTGTAGGAGCCAATGGCCTAAGATGACTATTACATTTTTCATATCTGATACAGAGCTCAATAATAATGATTTCATTGTCTGAAAAAAATAAATGTATATTAACACAATCTATGCTAATTGAAATATTTTGATACATTTGAATAATTGTACCTGATTTAATTTAAATGCAAAATGTGTTGCATTAGACAAAACAGATAACGTTATCGTTATATACGGAAACGAGTAATCTGTAAAAGAATTAAGAATGTTTGAGATATATTGTTGTAATAATATACAGATTGATCTACTTACATATCAAACCACCGCCAACTGCATGTAGTAATGCTAAGATTGGATAGAAGTAAAGAGCAGCATAAATTGAAAATTTCCCCTGCTTTGGTAAAAATTTCTTAGCTATCAATGGCCTTAACAATAACATAATAGCAGTTCCTAGAGCATAAAAGACGAAAACCATTGTGTATCTAAAAATTCAATAAAAGATAAATATTCATGATGTTAAAGATTAGGGTTATAATTTAACTAATATAAAAGTACGAACAAGGGGTAAACTGCTTCTTGTGTACAATGTAGAGTTTCTTCATAATTAGGACTAGGGTTGTGTAGTAACGTGTACCAGTCTGAAAGTTTAGTAGCTCTGCAGGATATAATTCCAAAAGTACCTATGGGATCGGTCAATTGCAAAGTAATAAGAGCTGCAGCAACAACTTCGAATAAAGCTGATGCATGTAAGGCTATCACTTCCTTCGGTAAGTTACGCCTCATGGATACCATGTCAATACAAAACCAATGCAACACTAATGCTAATAACGCCATAAAACCGAGATACAGCCAATCGTAGAACATAGGCTCATCCTCGCAAGGGACACATACTGAAGATGAATTTGCCCTAAATCCTCGAGGACATGCACCACAATCGCTCCAATTTCCATCGAGCAATAATTCTCTTCCACAATATAATCCAGGGCATCGTGTGAACAAATTTAAAGCATTTGGTTTCAGAACTGAACACATGGAGAACTCAATAAGATATACTTAATGTTTAAAGAAAGTTCAGACAACTGTTTAAACTGTTGCAGTCACGAAAAATACGTGTGAAAACAATCATTATTCATGTTATAAACAGATCCATACATTTTGAGGTTAAGCAGAAAGAAAAGTAATAAACTATCACCGAGTATAATCTTATGATCATATATATTGTAAATTTCAGTATTTATAGGTTCATATTAATTGTTTAAAAGTATGTTTTATTCTCAAACTATAATTGTATGTTATGGCAAATACGTTTATAAACTATGGTAATACCATCACGTAACGGGTATCGCCATCTAACGGCCAACACCCCGAACCTTAATTGCGTAAGTATGAGAGAGAACGCACTAATTGTGTGACAAGGATAGACCTATGTCCGCGAGTGCGAGAGAGAACGCAAAGGTGTGCGACAAGGATAGACCTATGTGCATAGTGCGAGAGAGAACGCAACAGTGTGCGACAAGGACAGATCTATGCGAGAGAGAACGCAAGGGTGTGC
>NC_071982.1:15421661-15541559 GCF_026283585.1 Hylaeus volcanicus
ACAGATCTATGCGAGAGAGAACGCAAGGGTGTGCGACAAGGATAGACCTATGTCCGCGAGTGCGAGAGAGAACACAACATTGTGCGACAAGGATAGCGACTACAACAGCCATTTTGTCGGCACGCTGAACGTTAACATATGTTATTATTAATTTAAATTACTTAATAACAAATCATATCGTATCAAAAATGGGCCTTGAATGTTACTACTGATCCAGACTTTATTTATGGTGTGCGAAAGTGCATAATTTCTTTGCAGAAAGTTTAAAAAACAATCAATTAATGCGAGGACTAGCGATGCCGTGCATGTGACCACCTTGCAATAATGACTGATAATTACTTAATGGTAATTGAAATCGAACTAAAAGTGGTCCTTGAATGTAGATATTGATCTGTACTTCACATCACGATTGCAAAAGTTTATAAATTATCTGTGGAAAGTTAAGAAATTAAGGATAATGTCTATTAGCATTCGATGACGTGGTGTCAATAGTTGCTATCCTTGTCGCACATTGATGTATTCTCTCTCGCACTCATAAACATAGCTCTGTCCTTGTCGCACAACGTTGCGTTCTCTCTCGCATAAGTCTATCCTTGTCGCACACCGTTGCGTTCTCTCTCGCATTAATGCACATAGGTCTTTCCTTGTCGAACACTATTGCGTTCTCTCTTGCACTCACGCAGTTCAGCTTCGGGGAGTTGGCCGCTAGATGGCGAGTCGAGCGTTTACCACGATTTTTGAATTATCTATCCTAAGAAATTATGAATATGTTTTTTTATATTTCTTTATAAATATTTTATAAAGAAAATTGTAGTTTAGAATTGTCTCAGCTACCTCCCCCCCTTTCCGGTCTCTACACTAATCCTGGTTACGATCCATGAAATGTACAAATGTTAAGGAGAAATGAAATAAACAATTCGAGTTATTACTTTTTATTTCCAATACTTGAAATTGAAGATAACTTTACAATGCGAAAATACGTATGCTTGTAGGTACATACAATCGATGCCTTTCGATATCATTCGAATATTTAAGATCTAAAAAGGCTGCGTGATAACTCGGCCCTACAGCAACCGACGAAACAATAGGCATTAACGAGATTCAATTTGTTTATAAATTACAATTATTTCGGTCGCGATGTTCCCCGTTCGCGTTTCAACGCAGTTGTCATAATACCGAGTAACCATTTTCTTCTTTTATATATTAGGTTATAATAAAATAGTTGTACATAGCAATTATTCTATTCATAGTAAATGCAGTAAGCTGACTAGTAAATTTTACAAATCACAGGTAGGAAGGGAGTGTCGCGTACGCAACACAGAGGTATGTATTGACAATTTCTTTCTTTTTTTTCTTCGTTTTATATACATCTGCTAATTTCATCGACTCAAATAATTTCATCGTTTAATCATCATCGAGTATTTTACAATCTCCTCCTTTGATTCTTCTTCGTTAGATAAAAGTTCTTGCATTCACCATTCTCTATGGAAAACATTGAAAAATACCGATACAGCGTAACCTTCGATTATACCAAGTTGATCTGCAAAGTTTTACGAGCATACACGCTCAAAATAATTAACTTACTGCATAAAGACACGAAGCAAACTTCAATTTTACGCGTGAATTGATATCTGTACCTTCTCGCAACTTTACTAACATACATACTGTCATACAACACAACAAATGACTCTCATTGCAAACGTACACAATTACAGAAGGCTCTTCGCTTAACAGCTTGTGAAAATTTAAGTACAATAATAATATATATGTCATATAGTTCATTTAATATTTGTAATATATTAAAAACTCATGTAAACTCTCACGCCTTACTCGTCATCTGTTTAAACGTAACAAGTGTTAATTACTAACCCTTCGACCAAGATTACCTTGGAGGGTGAAATAAGAAACCTCTGCATAGGGAAACGGTAGTCTTGTAACTCAGAACTCTTCACTTGGAGTCTGGACAGGCTTCTTATGCAAGATTTAATTATCTCTGATGCTTTGACTCGAAAATAGTACATACTCGATTAAGTAAAGCATTTGACATCGCCGTACATATGTTTGTCAGGAATACAATTGTAAACAATAAGTTTTGTGGATCTTGGCTGTTTATGATTTACACGTTTTCGTCACACAAAGGTTTCGCTATAAAATCAAATCGTCCATGACATCAAAAATATATTAGGATAACAAAGAAAAGATACATTTACAAAATAATGGCAGTACGTACTTCTCTACATGATAACCTTAAATTAAGATGACGAAGCTTCTTACACATTTATAATGGACGCAAACCTCGAGATGGAACAGATATGCATGTATATTTTGTTAAAGAGATATTCTATGCAAGATGCAGATATAAATTCAAGCAATGAAAGGTAACATTTGAACGTGTACAATTTAAATAAAATATTAAACTAAACATAATATCCCTCGTTTAAATAAATATATTAATTTCTCTTATGTGAAATAATACTTTAACCAATGAATCTTTAAAGATGAAGTATATCTTACGCTATAAATAAAAAGAGACTATAACACAATTGTTCACATGTTAGAAAACAAATCGAGTAATTTCGCCCAATTCTTATCGATAAAATTCAAGTTATTATAAAAAAGAAAAACAATACGATTCAATGCGATGAGAGAAGGTGAACATGATTACATAATCGGCATTTAGCGCCATAGTTTTAAGCTTATTCGTTGCATAATTTCTTCATGCAGGGACACTTCTATAAAATTCGAAATAAAAATGAATAATGCCAGAAGAAGCCGATTCCAATGCGTCGCGCTATGAATACAATAATGGTATCAACAATATTTCTGTATGTCTCAATGTACGATAGTATACCTTCCTTTGTGCCCAACTAGCAAAGGATAACATTAGAACCGTTTAGCAAAGACAACGTTAGGACCGTTTTTATTCACTTTACGTGAGATCAACTCACTGCAACATTTAATATACTGAATAATGATGGTGCAAGATACTACGTTTCGCTCAACCCTTCGCGGACGGGCATTTTGGAGCAAGACGCAAGTCCGCAAAGGGTTGATATCTATCCATCGTATGCATTCGTATCACAGCAAATGAGTTGAGTTTGTGTTCTACCAATGATTCAAGCTGGATCCAACTGGATCTAGCAACGGAAATGAAAATACACGAACATCGTTGCATATAATGAATGTTACAGGTGAGAAAGCCTGCGATATATGACCGTCGAATCGCGTACAATGAATATGCTGTGGATGACAAAGCCTGCAAAATATGCGACTGAAATATATTCTTTGGAATTCTAAGCTGCAAATCCTTGTGTATTAAACACTGACGGCATTACATGGATGGATACGACAATTTTACTCTACTGGATTGGTACCTGCCAAACCATACATTTCTCATTTTTATTTCCATCGTCGAGCCACAGTAAAAAATCCTGTGGACGACGCGTGCGTCTCATTTGAACTCAATTCACAGGAAAGGTAATATCGTTAAGCGCGTCACCGAACCACGACATAAGTCATTGTGCGAGTGGTTGTACCATCATCGCCGCGAAAAGTACATTTTTGTTTTATCTTAATAACAATTCTCGCTCGAGTTCGTTAACTGTACTCTTATCACCTATTGCACTTCGAGATACTTGATCACGCGGATAATTCTTAACCAAATTAACGCTACACCGTCCGTTCACTTTAAATCGATTCGTTGAATGTTTTGTGTATAAACTGTTAACATTTATATCTTACGCCTAGCAACTATATATCCGTTGTTGGACGAATTGAAACTTTCAGACGAAATGTTCTTAAATAATATACAATTTGAACATACAACAAAATAATCGTACAAAAAAAAAACAAAAAGAATTAAAACATTATAACTGCCAGTTACGTTTCTGCCTTTTAATTTGACTAGATGAGTAAAGACATTTAATGAAACTATGCATAAATAAGAGAAAAAAAAAACATTGCTCTCACCAAACAAAGTATAGTTAAGTAGGAACATGTTTGTTAGAATTATTAAATATGGTAGTCGTTACGTAATACTAAGCTGCCTCTGAAATTGATGGTAATAAAACTTAGTGCGAACTAGTTAAAACTAATCGACTGGTTAGTGTAAATAAACGTACACAATCCAACGATGACGAACATTCGCAAACATAGTTCGGAAAGAACGATAGATTAAGTTCGTTCTTGTTTTCGATTTAAAGCAAGAAAATTTTAATATTTTTCGCGATGTAAATAATCGGTGAGCTTGTCACGTTTTAAGAATCAAACATTGATCGCCTGCTCAATAGGCCGACATAACCTATCTTTGTTAATATTCGATAATTGTTCAAAGATTTTATCCTAAAAATGTTCCAATTCAATTGGCCACCAGTTTCGTACGATAAAACTCGCGAAATCTACGCTCGATGGATGTTGATCCTCGAGACATTTCTATCCAGCAATGATGCCGAAGACTAGCTTTAAGGTAAAACCGTCATACAAGAACGTGTACTTAATTGTGAACACTATAGAAAAACTTCCTTAAGAAGGCTCGAGAATATTCGTTGGAAGTATCGTATAACGAACTTGTCTAGCTTAACAATTATAAGCAAACATTAAAGCGCTCTCGAAGCGTACCCAAAATATTAGCTTTGTGATGTTTTCTGTGCTTACTCTCGATGGGAAACGTTCAGATTGTGTCTGCGTATGAGTGTATGTGTGGATGATTGTCCACTTGTGCTGGGAAGTCCTAGAACAGCCGTATTTAGTATCTTAACGAACTAACACGGCTATAACAGATATTCACAGATTGTAGCTCAGCTATGTACGCGGAGCTTTCGTAGGCCTGATAATAGACTGATTACATTTACACTGCTCACTGGTGGCGGCATTTGAATACACGCGAGATGTAATGTGCGGCAGGGAGCCCAATAAATTAGGACCTGGCAGGCTCCCTGCGAAGCCGCTTCTCCCTAAGAAGCTGTGGGCACACTTGTACAGTCTCGTTTGCAGAATCAATATATCGTCCAAGTCCGCTTCGCTAATTGGTAATTAAATTAATAAATTGAAAGATGATTGAAAGAGGTCGAGTGGAAACTTACCTTGCAGCGGCCAAGAATTTCTGGAAAAGCCTATTGGGAACGGTGCGAGGACGATCCACCGTATCAGCGTAAAGATCCGTTTCTCGATTGTACAGATGTAAAAAGTCTGACAGCTGCTTAGCAGTAACAGCAGCACGATCTTTGTCGCTTAATTTACTGCTTGGTAACTGTGTGAGAGAATAAGGAAATAAAAGACCCTGACAGTTTGCAGGTATGTGTGTGTGGCTTACCGTGAAGAAGAAAGGTGTTCTTAAATTACTAGCTGACTGCTGAAGAAATTTTATCACAAGTTCGCAGCACGCTGGGTCAGCATTGGATTGCGATATCTTACGCAATATGTGGCCTAAGTATAAACCGAAGGCTTTTCTAGCTTCTCCAGGACTAAAACGAGTTTTGTTACGCAATAAACAAACACCTCACTTAATTCAGAGATACAAACTGATCTGTCTTATGTTCCAATGACCTACCTAAGTTTATTTCCATCGTGCATGGATTGCACCACTTGACTCTTATACTTATGCTTATCGGTGTCCATGTTTTCTTTGCTATCACCGCGATCCAAGCTTTGTTTGTGACCCTTTACCAAAGCTCTCTCGTATCTTTCATATCTGCATTAAATTATTACGAATTGTATGATACATATACGATAAATTATGGAGTTTTGAACGTTTCTATGAACATACCTAGATAGTCTGTCCAGAGTGACTTCAGGGATGATGAAGCCAGTAGTGCGACTAGCTGCAGGGAACAATTGTTCGTGCAACATAAGATTGTAATTAGCGTTAACGTGTTGCGGAACTCTGCCTGGTCCTAATGGATCCGAAACTACTGGTATCCCCGTGGTTGGATCTGTAAATACAGAACAATACCGAGTACAAAATCAATAGAAACACAACAGATAATAATAAATATTCATATTTACCTAAATATTGCGAGTACATTTCCCACGATTTTGGACTAGGAAATATACGAACGAATCCTCCTCGTCGTTCAAACTGCGCCTTCGCAGACGCTACTATCCGTTGCTGTTCGCTTGTTAATCCAGTTTTATTTATATTGCTTTTGTTTACGTTTTTCTTCCTTTGCGACAACGTCTCAGCGGAGTGTACTCTCCTACACTAGAAATAGCGAGATGCTAATTTATACGAGCTCAACTGACGATGATAAAATCGCGAAGGGGAACTTACGCTAGCTATTCTTTTAGTAGAGGTAACAGTAGCTCGATTCAGATGTACAGTTTGTGGCCGTAAAATTGGATCAACCGCAGGTATGCCAACTAGGGTGAGCAGATCGGCTATCAAAGCCGATTTCAGTCTAACGTCGAGCGGCGAATCGCACCCCAACGAGGGCGTTAAATTCACTTCTAGTAGCCATGGCTTCAACGTGTCGTCAATAAGAATGTCGAAGCCAAACAGTTCTAAAAAAAACAAAACAAAACATGTATCACAAAATGGCCTTAAACCATGACTCTAAACCAAGTCTTAGCGTGATAGTCTTCATAACATACCAAAACAGGTCTCTGGATGCTTGACAAATTGCTTAACGCCGCTAACGATACCAGAGGCGGTCGCGAGGATCGATTTTATTATAATATCTTCTATGCGTTGCATCAGCGACTCCGTGTCTTGCCCCATAGAGCGCAAATGTCTGAGCAACGCCGACAATGTCCACTTGTGACCCACATCTTCAGCGTCTGGGTCCTCGCTTCTGCAGAAAACGTGAAAATGCTAAGCAAAGTCCAGGTTCGGAATCTACACGATGCAAATGGTACAGATGTTGCTTACTTGACGTAATCTACGTGGAATTTGTTGATGCTGTAATTGCACAGATGCATGCAAGGATTCCAAACGTACTGATTACCACCATCGTACTTGACCGTGGCGAATCTGACCAGACCCTCTTCGTACAGATATATCAACAGCGGATCGTAATTCGTTACGGCGACGTACAGCCGTAGATCGCATTTGTGCCCGTCGACCAGAAGGGGATTGTTTATGTATTGTGCAACGATCACAGACTCATCCGTAAGGATCTTCTCCGGCTGCAAGCGAAACGTGATACAGTCTGTATTGGTAGCTGATGAAATTGCATATGAACACGCGGGTACCCTTCATTAATTACATCACGCTAGGTCAAAGAAGCTTTGGGCGTTACAGGGTGATGTAATTGATGAACAGATCCTCCCTATCGACAAACGCATAGAAGAGATGGAGGAACATGCAGACATTGAGTAGAGTCTTTCGTTAAAAATGAAGCGACCATCGTGGGTGAAAAGCGCGAGAAACATGCGGTGTAGGCCACGTAACCTAAACTCGTATCTAAAAATTATTATGCTCACACTGTTAACAATATAAATGCCACGTCCGCGGGAACTGGCTTTAGGTTTGACAATCCAGGGTCCGCGATACCTGAAATGCGCAGTGAGCAATTCCCTCGACTCGCTGGGCAGTAGGAAGGTTTGAGGTATGAAGTCCAGGTTTCTTAGACCTTTGCTGCGTTGCATCGCTTCGATGTTCTTGTACAGGCGGTCCTTCCGCGTGATTTCGTACGACCTGAAATGAAGTAACAGAGAGTTGGAACGAGTCAACAGTTGTTCAGCTTGGCTATAATTTCAGTGTTAATTACTAAAATACTTCCTCCTCCAATCTCGAAGATACAGTACATTTAACAAACACATGCTGTTCTCGGTAGTTCTTTTATGCAACTAATGTATAAAGCATGTATAAGTACAGTGATCCTCTCATTCCGCGCATCAATTTCCATTCATTCCCCTTAATTGCCCAGAAAAGTATTCCTCCGGTTAGATTGTGAGCAATATACATTTACCAAGTGACTAACTTAGATCCTTAACAACCAAGTCCAAGTAATTTTACCTGGAGTTTCTTGAATAATTTTTTAACAACGCATCAACACTACTCTGTACCTTGGGAAATGATTCACTTTCTGATGAGGCATCAGATTGCGAAGAATGTCCGGCTTCGGATGATTCCCCATCCACAGGATGTTGAATTCCGACTCGTTGATAGACACCTGAAACAAAAACCGTTATCGATTTAGCATCCTGTTGTTCTCGACGCGATCAGGCGTGAAACGCATTCTGATATCGCTCGTAAACATCCAGCGGATTTACCAGAACGTGGAAGTGTCGCCGGAGGCTTTAATATTCGCTCTGCATTCCTGTTCACGCGGATCGCCATCGCCATTGCCATTGCCATCGCCATCGCCTTCGTTGCGACCTTGCGGTTACTTTTCGTAGGAACAATGTGTCCAGGCGTATACATATGTATACACGCCGACGGACTGCTAATCACCGCGAAGGACGCTTTTGCGCGACAAAACACGGATCAAGAGTCATTGTCCAAAGAGGAGATTACTGACGAGAAGTGCGCAATACCGGGTCGTTTGAATGAAACCTGTGCTTCAGATTACACGAATACGCGAACTGTTGGCTCCACTCAAATTGGATTACCATAAACTCTAACCGAGTGGTGGTGCACATTACGTGCATGGGTCGCCGTAGCGGCGTCTGTGGAGTGCAAAGGGTTAAACGGTGGAAGCGTATCTACCACGATCGCTTTTAACGTTCATGAATAACGCGGTAATGGCGTCCATAAATCAACGGTGGATGGCGTCTCGACTCGATGACTCACACCGGTACATAGTTCGTAGCTTTACGATCAAACAAACAGCGATCGTAAACCATGATCGAGATAGTAACGAGATCGACTAGTTACCAACCATCGTAACGATACCATCAGAGATGCCCTTTGGAGCCATCTCGATAGCTCCAACTTACTTCCTGGCCAGTATTAGTTATCGATCCAGATAAACAGATTTGAATTTAGTACTCCTTATTAGGAAATAAGAAATTTAAAAAAGGAATAAGAGTTCATAATGAATTAAGGGAGTAAGGTAGGTAATCCAAATTAAATCTACTAAAAGTGATCTTGCGTAGTCCCTTTTTGAAGAATGTTTGTTCGCACGACTAACAATAAGCTGAGATACTCTCTTAAATGAGTAATTAGCCCCTGAGTAATCTAACGAAATAACAGGAACTAAGAAGCTCCCACGAGGGGAAAGGAGCAGGAACATCTGGTACAAAGCATAAACAGTCGACGAAACGTGAACGTAATTTCCAGCTCGGGGTTTGCGTTATAGACTATGACGAACAACAGGTGAGGACACAGACGGACCCATGGTGGGATAACGTTTGAGGGTCGCGTTTGGAAAGGTCCGTGACTGAAAAATTAACCGGTCCTCCGAACCACGGGAGTCTCGTGCGATGTAGAATATCCGTAGAAATCGGTCTACGTGCAACGTATACCGTGTCCCTGGGTAGCTGTCGGCGGATTTCTTATTTAATTTCCGCATTGCTCCGAGGCGAGTGCAGTTCTCTTTTCGATCGATCCTCGACACCGATCGACGCTATCAAGAACGACGCTAACGAGGCCAGGAGCCTTCGAGTCGAGTCGATTCGTAGCCTTAGGGCCTAACCTTCGCGAGCTGTGGTCTGGTGTTCCTTGACTTCCTCGGACTGTCGACGAACGTACAATTTCGAATAATTTCTCTGGAGATGTTAAAGGGACCTCGATTATTGCAACATCGATTACTGCATGGGGAAACAGAGAGAGAGAGAGGGGGTGGGGGGAGAGCTGCTTCCTTGATAATTACAGAGGTGTTGAGGTTCTCCGCCCTGTGGTTGAACTTGAAGAAACAACGCGCGAATAGAAGAGAATCGTTTCCAATGCGTATTTGTTCGATCATTTAACTATCCAATGTTATCCCGGTATTCGTGACGCAAACGCGAGTCCATTATGCTGCGAATGGGCGGAACAAGAGAGTCTGCATCGATAAATGAAACGAAAAGTCAACGAGCCTGTGCGTGTTCACGGTCACGTAGCCTACGGGGAAGTCGTCGAGCAACATCATCGCGACCCTTCTCCTTACTTCCGCTCCTTGTAGCATGGAAAGTGTGGTATAAGGCACCAATTAGGACGAATCCTGTCTAAGAGGCGCGTGGTTACCTCGATATCCCCTCCAAGCACGCAACTAAGTCGTCCATATTGGTCCTTCTCTTCCCAACCTGATAGAAGACGAGTAAATCCAAGTAATGGGGGTAACCACGCGCATCTTATGCAGAACTTGCTTCATACCTTGTAAACTGCCCTAATTTTCCCCTTATATGAAGCCTACATCTGCAGTACACCCCCTATCTTATCTCCACGCTATTTCCTATTTTCCTTACCTGTACGAAATTGCAACAAAACGTTTCTGCATCGTAAAGCGTCCATAATTCGTTTCCGCATTTCTCAGGTTCACCAGACGTCTAAACTCTAAAAGAAGAACGTCCTCGTGAATCAAGTAATTGATCGGTTAACGTGTCTACGTTTTAATCTATTTTTTTTTTTTTCTTAAACGATGATTAACGGAAACTCGCGAGACGACGTCAAAGATTTCGTGGAAACGGCGATCGCCTAACAAAGTTTATTAGAACTCGAGTGGCGTCGAATCGTAACCGAACGGCATCGAATTACGACGAGGTCGATCTTGATCGGAGTCAATCGATACGATCTACATGCGTAGATCGCGCGAACGATGGCGTGCTCCTTATCTCGGATGGTTAAACGCGAGACTTGCAGTCTGCGGAGCAAGGTGAATTATATTCAAGATTTCATAATGAATAAACAACGTTTAAAAATTCGTTGAAAC
The DNA here is from genome assembly GCF_026283585.1 of Hylaeus volcanicus. Lineage (NCBI taxonomy): Eukaryota > Metazoa > Arthropoda > Insecta > Hymenoptera > Colletidae > Hylaeus > Hylaeus volcanicus. Next base: position 15,432,452 of record NC_071982.1, read on the forward strand.
TAGTATCCAGACGAGAGTTAATTCGCCAAAGAATCTACAATTTTGATGAGGGATTGCCTTGCTTTATGTGTATTCAATTAGGGTAAAGAAAAAGTTCATTTAAAATTAACTCGCTGTAAAATCAACATTTTAATTATTTACACTGCTATCCCGAAATTACTTTATATACACATTATCTAACGTCGGTACTCGACCACCAACGATCGCTCGAGAGGATAAGTAGAGTGCTCTTCTCAGAAATGAGTCCCTCTTTATTAAATCGCGAGATATCCTACAATCGCGGCGGGTCAATAAATAAATAAACGAGTGTGTTTTAATGTCTCTTTGGCGAAAGGGGCAGCAGAGTGGTCGAACACGTTCAGTCGCACGCAGAAGTGTGCTACTGTATGTGGTGGACAACCAGAAAGCTAAATGACGAGGTCGAGAGCCGAACCGAGTTGCACCGAGGCCAGCCGACTCGAGGCGAATCAGGTCGATGTCAGACGAGACGAAGCGAACTCAACCGAATCGGGACGAGTCGAGCCAGCAGCGCATGCAATTCCGTGATGATGGCAGTCTAGCACGAGCTGTAGCTCAGGAGACATCCGTAGGGGACTTGCTTGTTTCAAGGTAGGCACCTGACGCCTGACTATCTTTTCAATCATTTCTCTTACCACTAACGACAATCCTCAACGTTGCTTTCCTGAAACTCTTTATGCTTTCTTAGAAAACGGCACTAAAATCTCCACCCAGCGATTTCGATGCATCTCCTCTACTTAAAAACCTGACGGACTGTATTCAATCGCTTCTTCCTGCTGCGTTCGTTGACTGCTGTGCTATAATCTTTCGTGTGATCTTGAAGAAAGGAAACTACGATAATTGCACAGAATTTTCTGTATCCTTGTCTTGGCTCCCTTTAGACATCCTACGCCTAACTACCTACTCCTGAATGCGATCATTAATCGTATCTGTTCCTGTCCAAATTAATTACTGCATGTGCGTGTCTGCAGTCTTAGCGAAAGGGACTCATCTATGACAATCAGAGTATTTGGGATCGTGAATTGCACGTGGCTAGATTCGCGTCAGTCGTTAGTTTAATAGGAAATAAATATACAGGCTGCCTAAGTAAAATCCTGTCCTTTGATATCTTGTATACTCTAACGATAACACGCATTTTTCTTAGATTGTTGTTTATAATATTTCACCGTATCAGAGATGTAGAGTACTATCATGTTTTAAAGATGATGAACGCATACGATGTGTACACTGATTAAATCGCAGTAAAAATCGGTGATAGACAAAAGTGGTAGGAAAACAATGTACTCCTCTCAAGGGAAACACTCGTACTTCTTGAACTGAATCGCGCGCGCATGAGCCTACAGCTGTTTTCAAAATCTGTCTTCTGTATCCAAAACAGTCAAAGTCTCCTTTGTATCGTTCAACTCCAGCCGCGATGCGTGGACAGCATACGTTTGGTATACCTTGAATCGTTAAACAATCGAGACGTAAAGTACGCTGCTGAAAACAGCGTAATGAATAAACCTCGGGATTTATTCATGAATGATCGATAACATTTCTTTATTCTGCAAATTATTTATTATTCACGAGCAACATTATTGTTATTCTAAATGTGGAGAAGCGTTGATCGCATGAATATCCATTCTTACTTTTATCAAAACATTGAATGCTTTCGTTTGTAAGTTGAATCTCAGAAACTAAATAAAGTACAATACACATTGATCATACGATTGTTTTCTAATTACATCGATCGGTGTAGAAACGCGCACGCATAGTGTCAGGCGGTTTTAAATACCGTTACTAGAAAGTAGCGTCGATTGCTCGCAAGTAGAATGAACGAAAAAAAATGGTCCAGTGAAAGTGTCGCAGCGGCGTGCGTCGGATTCGTTGTGTTTGCTTTTATGTAACAGATCGTGTGAACGACTCACGCGGCAGAGCCTGGCGTGCATCATTTGCGTTATTGTTCTGATTTCAACGTTGCCGAGCGTCACGTGCTCTGCTTGGGATGATTTCCAAGTTCGGCGGAAGGCCGTGGCGTCGTCGCCAATTCGAATCTCTCTGTAGTTGCCGCGCGGACTCGTTTCCTTCAATCGTTCTCAACGCCATCCTCCTACGTGAAAACGACCAACACATTTCACGAATCTACTGTATTTATAACTAGGCTAGTCATTAGTGACGCGTTTAACTACATTGGAACGCGTGATAAAATCAAATTTAAGGGAATGCTAAAAATAAAGGCGATGGAGAGCGTAGGATGTTCACCTCTGATAAAGTGCTACCTAATATTTATTTCAATTACGATCGCGATAAATTTTCAAACAAATAGTTAGAGAATCGGAATGCATGAGCTAAAGGTGGATCAGTACCTCGAATATGGGAATCGCTTGGATTATCGTGGATCTATTTATGTACGCTCGCGTGTCGAAGACGAAGCTCGAGTTTCAACTAATTGCGAGCTCGTGGAACGTTCTCACCTATTTCGCTCCCTCAAATTAAAATAAGAAGTAAAACGATCGCTATCTTTTAATGCAATTTCTACCTATGGACGAATTATGGACGTGGTCGTCGATTCGTGACTGTACCGACCGAATATCCTGTTTTTGTAGGTTATACTATGTGGTCAAATAATTCAGTCGATTATGGTTATTTTCAGGCGCGATATGTTAGGTAATAAATTAGCATTCCTCGTATTATTGAAACGGAAAATGTCGGATGACAAACAGCGGAGGCACGAAAGTAATAACTATGCCTGTTTATTAGCTTTGTAAAGCACGATGCTGCGTCTTAAAAGCGAAGCACGTTTTCTAGTTTCCCTGATAGATATATCACGACACAGGGAATAACGAAGGAGAAACGAGCATGTGTGCGCATGAATACATTTCTTTTATCGAATTTAACGAGGTTGAGTTGTAATAATTCAATCTCGAATTTCACTTATGCCCCTAAAAATATTGTCACAGCCTCGATATCGTCTCGAGAGTTAATGCTGCAAAGCATTTTTTCTTCTAATTCACTAATGACGTAGGAACATTTCTTATCTGGATAAAAATGTCGAATAACAACCGGTTGATGACGTATTTACCTAATTGCGTGCGATGATATGCAATATAAACTATCATTAGAACACGGAATGTATTGCAAAATACTCAGACATGCCAGTAGATTGGTTAGTCTAAAAATATTATCGTAAATGATACGAGATTTGCTTCGCACAAGTAAAATGGCGGGAAACATGGTCCTCTAATTGTTTCGAACAGTGGTAATCTTCTATCACTGATCTACATATACATATATGTAAATATATATCGTCTGCTTCGAGTGCAAAAATAGTTATAGAATAAATTTGAATTTTAATTAAATGTCAAAGCACTCGTTTCGCTGTCTCGTCAAATACCCGTGTCTACTTACCAATCGTCCCATTTCTAATGACAATAACAACCCCTTCATGTCCTTTTTAATTCCTTAGCATGTAATTTCGTAAGAAATATGATAGAACAAAAGCAGGGCGTCCTCTCGTCTAAAACGCGAATGAAAGCGAGAGTTTTTTACTACTGCTAGTTACGTAGGAAAGTTGTTTACTTTGCTTCTGTCAATTAATACGGTCTGGATAATATATCTCCGACGTTTGTGTTAGTGTCTAAGAAAAGGAAACTTACCTAATGCGTTTCGAACATACTTAACCTCAAAATCATAACACTAACATTATTTCGATTACTAACCCTTCATGCACAATTTCATAATACTTGACAATAATAACTTTCTTTAACATACAAATATACGAACATTATAACAACCTAGTCCTAATCTTCTTATAAATATTGAAATCATTACTGTATTATTATTGTTATTATACATTGATAAATGTATCACACATTACAGTGAATGAACAAGAGAAGATGCCTGGCCACCGTCAGCCTAACTCCCTAGAGGGGCTTAGTTTGGGACGTGTGTGTCAACAGCTCGACGGAACGTGCCGAAGGCTTCAGGTGCTTTCACAAGAGTCATCCACCGCACAAGTGTTGGCTTACGCTAAGCAGACTATCAGACCTTACTATATAAATGCTCTGCCAGCACGTTTAAGGTCTCAAGTTGTAGAGGAGACATCGAAAATGTTATACGGGCCTGCATCTGATGGATCAACATTAATTTCTGGACCAGCTCCTTTGTATCTACTGGCCCTGCTTCTTGGGCATGATATAAAGCAGTTGAAAGTGAATCTCTGTTGTTACTATGGATGTAGTCATCAGACATCTTTGTTAAAACTACTCGCGACAGAAGGAATTGGACTAGAATCTTTGGAGTTTGCACGTTCAGCTCTACTAAGATTAGACTGTAAATTACTGAGATCTGCACTTGTGAATATGAAAAATCTGGTAAGTCTGACTCTGCGTAACATAGCCAGTGATGTGGTGCTTCAAGTTGTAGGAAAGGCTTGTCCAAAACTGGTACTTTTGGATGTAGCCTGTTCCAGACAAGTGACAGACATAGGATTAAAGCAATTGTTGTTGCAAGTAGAACTTAGAGATAAGGTGCCTCATGCAGCAACGCAAGAACCTACCAGTTGGTCTCGTTTGAAAACATTGCTTTCTAAATTAAAGATGAAGAATTCTACGTCGCAAAAGAAGGAAAAGCATGGGGTGCTATTGGAATATTATGAGAGCAGAAACTTTCTCTGCGATACACTCAGAGTACTCAATGTTGCAAACACTGGGGTGACCAGTGCAGGAGTACTTCTGGCTTTGGTACATGTTCCACAATTGGAATCCTTGGCAGAGTATAGCCATATGGGAAGAGTGGTGGAAATCATGAGCAAAGGGCTAGTTGGATTTAAAACTTCGTTTAGCCTAACTCAAGCGAGAAGTTGCAGAACCACGCCAGTTCGTTTGGAACTTTTGGCGCAGGCATGTCCAAAAGTGGAAAAGTTACACATTTCGGAACCTCATCATCCGCCTGAAGCTTTGCGACTATTCCCTTACGTTACTTCTCTAAGTGTGCACAGTATACCACCTCAAAAAGAATGGCTGGACGGTTTCTACGACTATCTTCGCACGAACGGTCACAATTTACGCGAACTTAATCTCAGAATAGCTCAACACGAGAATCCTATACAAGTGGACTTGAAAGAAATTTTCAGCAGTTGCTGCAACCTCAGAACATTCACTAACGATGGTTCGAATACAATTTGGAACGAAGGACCCGATCCCCCACCGCTGAAAAGTTTGAAGAAGATTCAATTGGGATGCATAGTAAGCGCTGTCGCGATAACAAAAATTCTTTTGTTAGCTCCACAGTTGACAGCATTGCATGTTCATAGCTGCTTCGATCTTACAAACGAACATTTGGAAAAGTTGTTGAGTGCGTCGAATAAGCACAGACATTCGAGAAAATCTGATAAGTGTGAAAATAGTTTAGTACAAAATCTGACTTGTTTTTATATATACGAGGTCAGTAAAGTGTCAGCAACGACCGTGCTAAATATGTTTAAAAACTGTAGAAGATTACGAAAAATTGGAAATTTGGCGAACTGGGGTTTAGACTGTGAAGGCGTTAGGATGCTAAGGACGACACTGATTCGGGCAAATTTGGATGTGGATCTATGTCCAGGAGCACATTGGTTTTGGAGCAACTGTATTCAATAACAGACTTACTACACCTACTGTACTAATAATAAAATTAGCTCCATAAAAGTTCGATTCATGAACCAGCAATTGCCATTTAATTCGGATCTGTTATTCTTTAATAGACTGTAAAATTGTCAGTATTAAACATTTTCTTAATGAACATAAGACAATTTGTATTTTTTTAAAAATACGAAGAAAAGTTTGTTACGTATTAGGTAAACATAAATGAAACCGTAAATCTAAAAAGAATAATAGATCGTTTTCTTAGAAAAATATGTATACTGTTCGACTCCGTGTTTGGTTACGATTATAAATGTTGAAATAACATGCAATAATAATGTATTACGTGTAACGCGAAGAAATGTATAGGGCTATTCCATGTCATAGTAACTTACTATACATTAATACTAATCTAACAAATAAATCAAAATATATAATACTAAGTCTAAAATTTAAAATATCTCTGCCTGTACAAAAAAGTCAATGTTTCCATAATAAATGCGATTTTAATGACGAAACAAATGATATAATAAAACATATTGACAAACGGAATGAATTTCTTTTCGAGTCGAAAATAATGTAAATTTTGTATATATTTGTATCGAATGACAATTGAAAACTGAGTGGTACATGGCATCCGATCATAATAAAAATTCCTTACAGAAAATGTTGGGCCGTTTTGTTTCGAAGTCTGTTATTTCATATAAATACAAAAACAACTCACCTCTATTAAGCCATGGGATTGCAGCAAGAGATTGATGAGCTTTGTATCCGTTTGAAAAATCTTATAGGTCATATGTAACTTCCTCGCTGGTGGTTCTTCTGGAGGTGTTGCTAACGCGGAACATCTGAAAAATAATTAATAAACACAATGAAATGTGTAACGACGATAGAATCACGAGAATGTAGATGTTACTTTTGTAACTCACTTGAAACGTAGAATAGATGTTTTGTTTCCAGTTGGACCATTCAATAGCCATTCGTTGTGCTGAGGACTCTTGTCCTTTGTTGTGCTGCAAGAGCATATTACAAAAATCGTAACATAAAGCGCGGGAAAATGAGAATGTTGAAAACGAAACAAGTGGATACACGGAAAAGGTTTCCTTTGGTAACGTAGTTCTATAGAGCGCTTATCAGACGTCGGTAAAAAAGTATACGTTTCTATGAAATACTTTCCACTTGAATTATTTACAGTTCAGCTTAATGCGTTACACATTTGATTAACGAGGTATTAGATAACAAGAGAAAACGAACGTATCGCGGAAATGAAGTATTGAAACTTGCGTTAGTGGTTCTTCGAACTTTCATTCGTACCTTTGCAACGTTTCGGATTTGTGCGGCCTATGTACAAGGGGTTCCAGTGTTTCTTCGCTGCTGTTTGACAACTGTGACATACCAGAAAGACTGGAGGACGACATCAGCTCCTTTGGTCGTTTCCCTTCCAGCTTTCCAGTCGTGTTGCTCTTCGTTTGGGACAACATGATGTATCTGGAATTTTACAAGGAAAAATATTCTTTAATCATAAACATTCATGTTCATTTATTTATTGAGACAGTTCTCAATTGCCTATAATCTTAACTTAATCATAAAGAATCTATGTCTCGATATTTGAGATCTAGATAAACTCGTTTCCCAACGACCTGTCTCATCGTCGAACGTTAATGAGATCATCGTCGATCGAGGATCGTCAGTTCGAAGGGAAAGTCTCTCGAGGGCATAGCATGTGCAACGTCAATCTTGTTAACGACGCATTCAGCGTAACGAGAGAGCATTAGCGTTCGCGTTTCCCATGTTGTTCGTTTTGGGCGTGTAATTACACGCTTCGACAAAAACGTCGATAACTGTGCCAGCGAAAACCAACGAAGCCAACGAATTAGTAAGCGCCACCCGCGTCGCTGGCATTCGCTGCGCCGACAGAGTTCCTGTTCTGCCATAATCTCTGGTTCTACCTCGAGTCGATTGGCTTTGTTTCGACTGTACTCGGCGTCGACTTCTCATGAACGTACAACCTGTGCTGTCGCACAGGGGCCGTTTAGAAGAATCTCGCGCTCCGTCTAAAGAATTCTACCTCCTAATTATCTTCAATTAATTTGTGAGTGAAGAAGAAATCTGAGCTTTTGCTTTTTGAATCTTTTGAGCTTATCTTCTGTTTGACACAGGAAAGTTTGAAAGTCGCAAAAAAATGGGATTCTATTAGAACAAGTTTAGCTTGTTCTACTTGTTCGCGTTAAGTCGCATACTTATAGCTGGCATCGATTTTCCGTTCTGCGTTTCCGTGCACTTTGCTCTTCTGGCGCTGGAATGTTAATGGGTGGCAAATATAACCGCGATGTAGCTGCACCTTGACTCTTGCCAGACTGGGCGAGTTTATGTGGGTAATCGGATCAAGGTGCGCGATGAAAGAAAATTAAAGAGAAACCGGCGTCCACGATTAAAACCTGAAGATCGTGTTCCGTGGAAGGACAGGTCGGTCGAAACAGCATCGGTGTTCAAATATTGGAACCGTACGCCATCTATCGATTCGAGTCGTTTTTCCTTGAATATACATTGAATTCAGGGACTGTTTCATAAATGTACTCGTTCAATATTTAATAAGTCTGCGAATGCTATATCGCCAAGCATCTGTCTTCAACGATAAAACTGTTCCACTCGATTGATGGATAGTTACAATTAGAATCTTTTTTCCTTCTTGATCTCGATTTGATCAGTGATCGATGGAGGGTGGCTCAGTGGAAAGAGGCTTTTAACGCCTTTGCTAGTTTATGTAACGGGTGGAAGCGTTTATTGGTGAAAGTAGTATGGCTTCAAGGGGCACATGTAGCATCAATAGTTTGCTCGTAGTAGAGGTTCGACTTTGTTAACTTTGTTTGTTTTACTAGGATTTCTTCAATGTCACTCTCGTTGAAAAATGAGAACACCTCGTGTTTCCACAGTAACACCCCAACGGAAGTAAAAAGCAGGTGACGCACAAACGTGTCCGTTGTTATCATAGCACACGTTCGCCTAACCCCACACCTAACGTAAGGGAAGAATTCCTCAATTTAATCGATTCCCCGTCGAAAAATGTCTCGTGAATCAGACGAGCACAGGACAGAAGTAAAGAAAGCAAAAATATAAACAACTGGAAGAATGTACGAACGGTAGACGCCATTTATCGTTCGAGTGAAAACAAAAGCGATGGGCGGATGATACGTCTGACAGATGTCAAAATTTCCAGTCCCATCTGCTCGATGCAGTAAACCCAAAAGAAAGGAAAATGGCGAGCACCGCGACCGTAAACATTGCCTACGGCCAGAGGACGATGTGAGAGGACGAGCGCGTAACAATGGAAACGCAACGAGGATGGACGTGTCTGCGACGATCACTCGAGAGCCCATTAGGAAGCGTGCCAAAATCGGTAACAAGTGCACTGCGTGGATCGTGGACACGGCATCGTTCCCTACGACGGGAATCGCTTCGTTACCAGTGGAGATCATCTTCAAAATCCTCTCCTACCTCGCGTACAAGGACCTGTGCACAGTCAGACGCCTCTCTTTATACTTCGAGCAACTTGCGCGCGACCCATTTCTGTGGCGAACTTACGAGGTAATCGAATAATGCTCGAGTCGTATAGCGAAAAATTACAATTAACTAGGGGTGTGCGGGATTCCCGAGAATGTACGGGATCTCGACAATGTACAGGATATAGAATAATATCTGGGATTTCCGAAAGTGTTGTTATTCTTGAAAATTTCAGCAATCCAAATGTACGGGATGTCGAAATTCCCGGGAATCCCGAACATTTACGGGATCTCGAAATTCTCGGTATTGGATATGGGTGTAATAAATGAGTTTTTTTAATAAGTTTGAATTCTACGTTTATTCAAATGGCTCGGAAGGACACGTTTACTGTTCAAGGAACGGACGAGAACTAAACTGAAAACTCAGGCATACAAGGAAGAGAAATCTAGCGTTCACTTAAAGAAAGAAAATTCTGCCTGCGCTCTGTTTATTACCCTGGCCTTCGACGACGAACAGTTAAGGGTCTTCAGACCTGGTGGTGCCAGTCCGATACTCTAAATTACAGAGAAAAGGGCAGTGTCTCTCAACGCTAGATTCACTTATTTGAAGTCAAATTATATGTTTATAATTCAACACTCGGGAATCCCAAATGGTTTCAGGATCCCGGAAATTTACGGAAATCCCGGATGTATTCGGGATTTTGAAATTCTCGGGATTCCATCCCGATCCCGGGAGGAATTCCCGTCCCGACCGGGATCCCGCACACCCCTACAATTAACCCTTTCGGTACGGAAGAGCTGGCCGCGGTTATACATTCGTGGCACGAGAAAGTTTTCCACAAGAGTGGTTGCACCGTACGGCAGCGTCAGCCGCGAGAACGTGTTTTGCGCCATTTGTAGAAATCTCGAGCATGATTGACACTAAACTTTTCTAGTTTTGTAATGCATAGTATAGAAAGTAATCACTAGACTGCGGATCTTTATGCAAAATAAAATCTTCGCGAGCATGCCTAGAAAAATTGAACCTAAATAGGAATTTATTTTATTCTGCAAATAGTATAACATGAACTTTACTTTCAGTCTTTTTTATATTCTTCCATATTGTTTGCATTTTGTAGGTTCTTGCACATTCAAATTTCCTATAAGTGCATAAAGATCCGCAGTCTAGTAATCGAACTCGTTTCGTGGATGTCGCCTATAGGCGGGAGTAGTACCGAAAGGGTTAATAGTGTTTGTAAAGCATTTATGAGCTGGTTCAGTTGGTTTGTCGAGTACATTCTTTTCAATGTTTCCAATCGATCGTGCTAACCAATAAATGATCCGCGGTCGTTGACCACTGATCCGTTACATGAGCATCGGTGCCTTAAATAGATGATAACCGCAGAAAACGTATCCGTATCAGCGCGTACCTCGTCATCTGGTTCTCCGATGAAGCTAACCGCGATGCTGGTGAAACGACAGAATGCTTTCCCAACAGAATACAGCTGTTTAATACCCGGAAGCCACGCGAACACATGGAATAAACCCGATGGGAGTGATTCTTGCCTACCCGGTTGAGACCACTAGATTCCCAACCGAGTCTCAACCCGAGGGACACTACTGTAACTCTGCTAAAACCTGTAACCTGACGAATCACAAACGAAAGATGGTACAATGCTAATTCCAGGTGACGAACAACGAACAGGACACTATGAAGGTGATCACGGAGCTGAAGAGGATGCCCTTGCTGAGGACGTTCAGCATAAGCGTCAGAGCGGACTGCGACGAAATCCTGCGACAGTTACCGATCACGAACAAAAGGCTCGAGGAGTTGCACGTTACCAATTGCACAGGTTCCATTGCAGTCATCGACATTCTACAATCAAATTTACTTGTTTATCAAAGTATCAGTCTTTAGCCTGGGTTACAAAAACTCCCTTTCACCGCGTTGCCACACAACAGAGAATATCGCATTCGACTTTAGTGCCGTGTTGAAAGAGATCCGTTTGACGCGCAACCCCGTTGTAAAACAGAGCTTCGTTCGTTAGTCGAATATTAAACAATGCGTTGCTTTAAAAACGTTCTCTTTCAACAGCCGAGCAAACGCAACGCTCTTGTTTGGAAACGTGTCGAAAGAGAACATCCATTCGCGGAACGCTTTTGAAGTCAAGCTTCAGCGTTCGTTGAATATCAAACAACAGACCTCCTCCCAAAACACATGTTGCCAAACAAGCGGCCACGATCTCTGATTTTACCTACGCAGGCTCGACGTCGAAACTGTACCTACGCTCTGCTCAGCTGATCCGCATACTGGAGAGGTGCCGCAATTTGCACACGATCAATATACTCGGTAACAGATTCCGCGGTCGGAAATTCTATCGGCTCCTGGCCGGCATGGGCCAGCAGCTCAGAACCTTCAACGCCCCAGCGACGAGTTTGCAGTTCTGCACCTTCATCAAGTGCATCAGTCAGATCACGGAAGAGGACCGGCAGACGATCTGCTCGATCTGTGCCGGTTCGAAGAACTGGGAGCCCTTGTACTACTTCCTGAGGAGACGATCCGACCGCGACTCGTCCACGATCCTGATCAGCTACCTCAGCAACGACATTGTGCTGACCGACGTTGGTCGACCTACTCGCAACCTCTCCATCACCGTAGCAACGCGTTCCTGACACGAGCAAGAAACGAACAGGGGTTGTTCGGTGTCGTGACAATGTAAAAAGTGTAAAAAGCTCGCAACAAGGCAATTTCGTCCGATTTTTATCACACTCCGCTAAGGATACGTGTGTACTCTGTTACGTTGTACAAATACATAGGCACTATGCATACTTTTCCTGAGAAGGCCAGTCTTTTCGAAATCGGCACAGCGATCTAGGTAACGAAGGTGATCTGGATAGATCGATACTTTGGTAGAGTGTATAGTGTGGTAAGTAGACGAAAATTAAGAAAATGATAATTGGAAAAACGTGCTTTTTAATTAAGTTTTACGACTTCGCAAGATTCGTCGTCAAACTTTAATTACCAAACTGTGAATATTCATGCATTTGTGACATACGTGAATATACAAGGGTGTGCGGAAACGCGTAAAAATACTTTAATACAAATTTCTACCCTTCGTCGGAATGTATTAAAATACGAATTTGCATAAACATCCACAGTCTATTCACCGAGAAATTGTCGATCCGTTATACGGTAAACGAAATGGAAACGAGGCGAACGAGCTTCAAACGGCAGTACGCGAATTAAAAGAGCTCGCCGCGATTCAGTTTGCTCTGTGAATGGTATCAGAGTCTTTCTAAAGAAAAGGTAGTGTCCCAGCTTCGCGTGAAATCCGCCACACTCGACTATTCGAGTAAGTGAATCGTTAGCGCCGCAAGGAAGTTGGTTAATAGGAGTTGTTAACCTCTGTTCTCGGCGGTGTAATTAAAACCTAAGTTTCCGTGATGCATGGAACACGCGATCCTCCCGGGCAAATCACCGATCGATTCTCATCGCACGAATGGTAACAAGTTTAGGTGAATTTCCCCCACCTTGGGTCTTTTTCGCCGCCTGATTTCACGAACGGGCCATTCCAAATGAAATCGGACACTCTTTAAAGTACCACTTGCAATTTCACCGAAAATTCATCACGTTGTCCTTGGGTATTCCTAAATTTGAAAGATGTTTAAAAAAAATTTCAATTCTCACCTGTTACTTCGACATTTATGATTTATTAGGAGTAGAAATTAATTCTTTGTATCTACTCATTGATAGCTCTAGCTTAAACAGATATACTTACTCGTCATTTTACAATCTTCTATCGATTCAAGGACATTAAGTTGAGGATTTAGAAGATTGTATTTTAATATAATAAAATGAGAAGTAAGTATTTCTACTAACTCTAATTCTTGGAGTTAAAATTAATTGATTACAAAGGCGTAGAATTAACTTCTACGCCTAACATTACAGAAACAGTACCAGTATTTTTTAATTACCCGTAAAATTTCAGAAAGTCTTGTAAAATAGCCTCGAAATGTCGTTAAGACAACACCAGATCCAAGTTACAGTGCAGTTGAGTAAATGTTGCCTGAAGGAGTGTCCAGTTTCGCGTAGAATGACCCGGAACGGTTTACGGAACTATCGATCACCGCATGAAATGCGAGAAGAAAAGCCCCGGTAGCTTTCGAGCTTGCAGATTATATATGCAAATGCAGTAAGGGGATCCTGATCGCGGTAGCAAACAAGCCGCGATACAGACATAATCCTCCCACTCGTTCTCGAGACCGCCAACAGGTATTTCCGATAGTGGCCCAGTCGAATGATAAAGCGGCCGGTGAATGCGACCATCGAATGACCCGGAAGTGACCAACGGTACCTCGTTGGTTGCATCATTGGACCCACGCGACGGATATGTGCAAACGTGTATCGTGAATCGTCGCTTCTCACGGTGGACAATTAACCGTGTCTCGTCACGTTTCGCTCGATCGACTATTTTGGTGTTTCGTTCTCGATTTGGCACGGTCACGATACACGGGGTACGCTATTCAGTGACGCACCCAGCGATTTAACCAAGGGGTGCAACTTGAAAATTAACAGAGACGAGTGGGTGGCATTCTAACAATTTATGAGAGTTAATTAGAGGAGATAGGAGAAAAGCTTGCTGCACTTTTTAAAATTGGATTTCTTTCGAAATTTATACAGAACATTTTCTTAAATTGTTGCAAATAACGAATATACAGTGGGTGTAGAAAGTATTCGTACACCGATCAATTTCCAAAAAGACTGTGTAAAATTGTAATTTATTAACTTATTTTTTTTATAAACAATGACATTCTACATATTCTCCGAAATCTCTAGAATAGATAGATTACAAAAAAAAATAGCTATTTATGTAAGTTGCGAAATTAAGAAGAAAAAAACAATTAATCGATAGAAATGTTGAAGCAATAAGTATTTGCGCAACTGTTTAAAAGTGCTTTACTGGAAATTTAATGTTTTGTGTACTACTGTAAATGGTTCGTCATAAGAATCGTACAAATACTTGTTGCTTTTATACTTTCACCCACTTTTCGCATTTTTTTGTTAATTTCACAAATTTTATTAACTAGTAAATGTTGTTTGGACTATATTTACCTTAGAGACTTCCGAGAATATGTAAAATATCATTGATTACAAAAAAAGAAGTTAAGAAACTACAATTTTACACAAAAGTTTTTTGGGAAATTGATCGGTGTACGAATACATTCTACACCCACTGTATATTAGAGAAGAGGGAACGCTATAAGACGCAACTATGTATTGTTGTCTATGAACCGATTTTGTTTGGGATCGAATCAGATCTCCAGATAAGGACCTCCGGTGTAATGATTAAATATGAAGTTTCGTGGTCACCCATTCAGCCGTTTGGATACAGTCTTGTTAACACTTTCAGTGCCAGTCATACTCATGGAAATACTTATTCAGCTAAAATTTTATTCTTATACAATTGGAAACTGTGTAATCTAACCTTTCGAGTTAGTATTCAGGTTTACAACCTGATCAAAATTCACGAATCCTATTCAGACTTGTTTTTATCTAACACATGATGTTCAGAATTAATTTTTAAATTCCTTAGTGAAAATCCCTGTCACCCATATATGGGTGATGTGGCGATGAACGTGTTAAAAGACATACATACTTTTTCATGTACTGTTTGCTCGCGAGAAGAATGCAACCGAGAATCCACGTTGAATGCCCCTTTGTACGCCCCTGGGTGCGCCACTGACGCTATTGTATCGTCCTGGCGCTCGCCAATAGGATTCCAATTTTGACAAATTGCGCTAGCTAGAGAAAACACTTCTCACAGGTTTCATGCACGAACCTATAAATCTACTCACACAACAGCAAACAAACGCTTTGCTATTACTCTATGCAACACTCAAACTAACAAGAATTATTTTACACCAAAGATCGCTTTCAATATTTCTCAATCTTCGCTATAACTGTCTTCGAAAGTCGTCGTTAGGAAAAAAAAAAACTACGACACAAAACACGAAGCTGACATTGGAATCCCTCTAACGTCTCTGGATAAACAAAACTATATATAAAGTTCACTCCAAAGTGAACATCCTTCCGACTATTTTTCTTTGCGAATTCAAAGGTTAAATAGCATCGACTCGTACGACAATGAAGCCACGTTTATACATACTTTATATGGGAATGAATTCGCTAGTAGGTGTATAGTTTCTAAGCATTCAACGGGTATGAATATTCAATAAACAACGCTAACGATCGTCAAATGGCAACAGCAAGTTCAAGTCAGTAGCATGTACGTCAATTTGATAAAAAAGAAAAAATTACTAAGAGCTTTTCACGACCGGTTTCCTTGCGTGATCTACTTATTTATAAGATACGTGAATACATCATTCATTTGACGAAGCAAACAAGTGGAAAATTCGAGTTAGGTTGACTGGAGGAGCGTTGTCCCTCGCAGAGGCCACGGAAGTAACAATTTGTCATACGATATGAGTCTCTGCGACCTGTTGTAACGATAGTGAAAAGGTCCATTTTCATAGGATCCTAAAGTTACGAGTTTTAATGCCGCGTCGTTGAATGTCACAAGCATTACCGTGAAAACTGTTGGTAAATATCGTCAGGGACGAATCTATCCCTCGATACTAATGCCATACGAAATATTTTTGAAAAGAAGAGTCACTCTTAATAATTAGCTTAGGTCCCTGATGAGTCTAGGTCCGCCACTACTATCATGATATTCTAATTACAGACGCATTAAGAATCGTGACTTCACGACACGTGAAATGAACCTTAATTATCAATTGAAATGTATACGTCTCTTTTCTTGAAGACGCGACGAACTATGGTTAAAAATGACCAAGATCTCACCGAAAAATAGTACGAATAGGCAGAAATACTTTCGCCAACCCTTCGAAGCAAACGTCGAACAAAGAATTGTTCCGTAACGCTAGTCGACCACACGCGTTCCGTTCCAACTTCTCGTTTATCGAATATGCAGTAGACTAGCTCAAAGTAGAGTCTCGAATTTCCAAATCGCGTTCATTTCTGTTCTAATAACCCCATCGACACGATTTTCTCTTTTAACAATTGCACGGTCGTTGATCGAGATAGGAATCTCGCTACCGTTTATGGTTCTGTAATCGTACATTATTTCCTGTGCCGCCGGTGAAAGATGCGATTACACATTAGAACGGTACGTGCAAGTTTCTTCGAATTTGTAATTAGTCGTCCATTATCGTGTAATGCATCAATTTTGTCATTGACGCGTTAACAAATTTAGAAACACGTTTGCAAAGAAGGTCAGGCGATATTTTGATTACATTTACGATAAGAAGTTCGTATCGCGACGATTTACGGGAACAGTCGATAAATTAACATGCATGGATCGTCCAGGGAACGGTAAATGAAATTACAAGTACAATAGAGATTGATCTACACTGAAACTTTAATTACACTGTTTTCGTTGCATTCGATACTGTATTCTAATTGTCAACATTTACTTATTTTATACTGTTTATTCTTAAGATTAGATCTTTCCACCAAGAACTACATGTCTTTGTTTCACATTCAAGTAAACTTGTTCAGTCAAATACGAAATTTGCGTCAACAACATACATATACGTATCACCCCAAATGTTTTTCTAGCATTTAAGAAATCTACTGCGAGACAATAATAGAATACATAAAAATACACACTGCTTTGAAATGAAAATGCTGAAAAACCGAAAACGAATGTCGTCGGAGATTTCCAACGGTTCTCCTCAAATGTCACGAAAATAGAGACGAGTCTACGATCCAAAATTCTCCAAGATGGCCAAAACTTAAAAATTCATTGTATAATAAATATATTCGATTCTTAATTAGACAGTATTACGATGGAATATCGCCATTTGAATAGACGATATACATTTTTCAACGAAATAAATAAAGTCCATGAAATTCTAACACTTTAACAGAAACGGAAACAATAAAAAAAAAAACACTACAAAAGCTATCAAAGCAAACGGTCCATCAACCCAGCTGAGATGAAAAGGATGATGCTTGTCACCCTGGCAGACGGCGTGCTGGCCGCGTGCTCGACAAACATATTAAAATAGATATACTTAAATGAATTATGTGACAGTACTCACCAACATTCGAAAGGACGATTAGTTTTTAATGAACATCCACGCGAGTAAAACATCACTATCAATGGTTTGCTTCAAATTATATCGGAATAAGGAGAAAACTTCGACAAACCGCAGCCATACCGTATGGCAGTACGACCAGGACTGCCTCTACCAACTGAGAGAAGAACTAATGGGGTATGTACATGCCCGAACAAAAGTTTTTGCTTTACCTTAGCAACGCTAGCCACGCCTTTCATTGTATTTGTACACAACGTTGACATTTAGAATCCAAGCGTTGTAAAACTGATTTTTATTATCGGTATTTATATATTAAGGAAAATCTTTCAATACACTTTTTAATGATTGTATATCATATATTTCTAATTTTAGTTAAAAATAGTTACAATAAATCAGCAATGTACAGATTAATTGTCAACTTGCAAAAATTACTTCATTGTTCTGGCGTATTTGTCTTCTAATTCTTGCAATTTCGAATCAAGCTCGGCCATAGAATATGTCTGAAATTTGATTATTCATAATATACTTAGAAGTAAAAATCTAATAGTTTCCAATGAAGCAAAACTTACCCTTTTTCTAACTGGTTTAAAAGTCCCTTTAAGGCTATTGATGTCTTCTGCTTTCTGAAATCAGCCATTTTGAAAAATACAAATCTTCGTTTAAACTACAACAATTTCCAAACATTTCAACAAATCCTCACCCAAAACTCTTTGTATTCTGGAGATATCCCTTCTAAGTACAATATTCGATCTTCGATATTTTTAAGTCTCTCGTATACATCTTTGGGAACAGGCCTATTTATTGCTAAAATTCGTTCGGCGGTTGAAATTCTATCGTCCAACACGGAAGGACAATGGTTTGTTTGATTTGCTCCTGACATTGTAGCTTTATGTAAACTAAGGTGATCCATTGTTTGCGGTCCCCACGCGTTACGTACCCTATGCACTAAAGAAATCTGTACGTGAATATTCAACAGATTGTTGTTACAAGTACTATTATTTCGACTTACCCTTAACGTGACTTTTAGAGTCCTTCCGGCGAATGAGAATCGCGTCTACTCTTGCGCAAGAATCCTCGGTTTTGTCATTTTTTTCTCTGCAATAGTAACTTCTAAGTACTTCACAATTGAAATTTTCAATTCTCAACAGTGATGATGAACCAACCTGTGACAACAAAATTCTTGTACATTCACAATATTTACTTGTTGACGTTTTCTCTCAATGAAAGATTCTATTCTATGATATAGTTCTTGATTTGTGGCACGAATTTGAACTAAGTTTGGATCGATTACAACTTTAGAATCTTCATCCTCTTCCTCTTTCTCACCATCTAGATTAATGTTTTCTATCACAGATTTATCAGCCTTGTGTGGCACTGTAATGGCACCATCCGATTGTTGATGTCTTGTACCACTAGCTATATAAAATGAGTATTTGATGGATACATATCACAGTCTAGAAAGATGTACGTATGAAATGGATAAATGGTTGCAAGACTGTTAAACTTTTATCAACAATTTATTAACAATTGTATATTTATCTCTATAAATATTCCATATAAGATGTATGTATTCTTTTCAGAATGTCAAAATGCTATAATACATTGTTCAAACTTAACATGTAATACTTTGTATAAGTGAGTAAACATATTGTAAGTTTCAAGGAACTTGTATAATTTCTATGGAATGTAAAAATATTATTTACAATTTGACCAGGCACATTCCTGGTTTTCCTTCCATTCACTGGCTTCTGTATCGTATACCTCTTTCTTCCAAATTGGAACTGAAGCCTTTAATGCATCAATGGCATATTCAACAGCTTTTAGTGACTCTTTTCTATGAGGAGATGAAATGGCAATTACTACACTTGCTTTGGATACTGCCACCTCTCCAAGACGATGGTATATAGCAATATGATGAACATTCCATTGGGAACGAATTTCTGTACAAATATTAATCATCTTTTTTATAGCCATTGGTACGTATGCTTCGTATTCTAACTTTAAAACCTAAACATTATAGATATATTGGTAATAGATTTAAACTTATAATTAAATTTTTAAGAAATATTAGTACCTTTTTATTTTCGAAATTATCACGAGTAATACCAATAAAATTGGAGATGGCTCCACAGCTAGGAGATGATACTGAATCAATTATTTCACTGACATTTAATTCTTCCTGTAGCAGCCTCACGAGGTTCTTTGGTGTATCCATTTTAACCTAAAAGCGTCACTGTTATTATAATGCACCAACTCAACTTTTACATTGAGAATATTTTACCGAATTTATTATAACGTTACAAACCTCCACTTAATGGTGGTATAACAGCAATTTCGTCTTTTTCCGAAAGCACTAGCGTAGTATTCGAAGGAACAAATTCTTCGTTCACTGCCAGAATTAAAGTATCGCGTATACTGTCTAATTTGAAATGATTAATTATTTTATCCGCTAAATCAGTATACGTCAACTTCTGTGGAACAGTAACTCTACATTCTGTCTTTCCTGTTAGTTCTCTAGCTTTGGCAAAAAATAAGATTTTTACTTGTGTTTCCACAGAACCGTGATCCATTATATTTTAGGATTAGAAAGGTGCAACAGGCGCAAGACACCTTATCGTGTATGCAACGAAAAGTACTAGACGCATTTGATTTTCTATTGGTCAAGTGTATACATGAGTTTCAATCTACCAATTGCAAGTTACAACGTGCTAGTAAATTTGGTGCATCTGTGTGATGATACACAGGGCTGTTGAACCGGAAATGGCGTTTGTATACTATACATACATCATTTTATATGATATATTCATGCTTATGTACGTAAAAAATTATTGATAAAATTTTAATAATTTACAACCACGTACTCATTTCATAATTACATTTTGTTGTATATTGGAATGGCATCATATTTAAGATTAATATATTTATTCTAATAAAATACTTTTCCCTGGCTACTTATTTACGACGATAGCGTAAGCTTATAAAATACTTGGACATTTTTGTCACAGGCAACATAAAATGCATGAATACATCGTGTTATATAATTATGTCATTATCCAAGGACTGCTGCTACTTTATCTAAGATTTGAAACAAGGTTATGTTTTCCTTAAACTACTCGCTAGTCAAAATAGCGTTTACACAAACGAAAAGAAACGGATTAAAGATTTTTTTTTCACAGGATAGTTGATGATTCTAGACAAAACAATTAAATATATAATAAGTAATGTGACTTTTGTATTATATATTCAGCATCTTTCATGAATAAGTCTTAAGTTTGACTGATCGTAAGAATGTCATATAATTTATATAAACCGTTCACTCTCTCTCGTGGAATATTAAATAATCGTAATGGTTGATTGTAATTAAGAATCTTTTTCTATTTCACCTAGCATTCTTACAAAATGATATCATGTTTGCAATGTGTTCACACGTAAAATAGTTTCCCCCAAAGAGCTGATAGACTGAAGGTGCTATATAGGTCAGGTTGGAGTACCTTGTGCGATATTAAGGTCAACCAAGAAATGAGGTCAACGTAGCAAGGAATCGTACTGCTCTGCTTGCATAATATTCGATACGCGGAAGCTAATATATTTGTCGAATCGTCTCGTATAATTGTATTTCGTTAAATATGTATCGATTTAGGACTCGTCGAACCGTCGTTACGTACATACCGGGTTGCATTCCAGCAGATAAATATTATTCGTTCGACTGGAAACTTCGAAATCTTTGGGCGTCTAATCTTATCAACATTACAGATGAGAAGCTTCGTAAGAGGCATGACCCATGATTTTATGAGTAACGTATTAACAGCAGCGTGCGATGTGTCAGAAAGCAACGGCCTTGGATAAGCATTTAAATGTATGCATCGTGCGTGCAGCACAATATGCGCTCACGCGTAAGTATAGATGGATAGCCTGCTAACCCGGAGTCTAAAAGAGTGCAAGGGATCTAGCTCGTTCACTCGAGTTGCTGTGGGACAAGGACAATACATTAAAGGAACTTATTTCTTTAGCGGTTAGGTAACTATCCTGAGAAACCGTCTATGTATCACAATCAGAAATCGCATCGTCCGATAAACCGGTTAGGAATAGTCGTATGTACATATACGTGTACATATGTATGCGTGGAAGTATACGTATATGTATGTATATGTATATACATAGAGACGCTACTTCATCCAAACCCACTGGACACGTGACGCAATAAGGGAAAAGATTCCAAGATCATTACCCAATCGCCAGATTCAAGTGGCTGTTTTCCTAAATTTCAATCACGAACAGTCGTAGCTCTCTTATCATTACTTTCCGATAATTAACACGACCGCAGAGTTTAGGAAAAAATTCGTGTACCGTCGGGGTGCTTTTTACAAACAAGCAAAAGATTATTAATTTCATAACATAGTAATGTTAATCAGATTTGCCGTTCGGATCTAAATCGTTAATCTCGATCGCTAAAAATGCGATTGATACGCTCGTTAAGCAGTACGTTGCGCACTTGGTGCAGAAGTTCGAAACAGTGTAATCGGTAGCGAAGCACGGTAAACGTCATACGGGAGAGAAGTGCAATCGACGCGAGGTCGTGCGGTGATTATACATATACCGAGCTACACTAGGTAGGCTCCCATCGCTCGAAAAATTCATGACAGAATAGGTGTATGTACCGTGCACTTATATGTACAAACGGATACGGAGAGGCACTGTGACACTCCGTATACGCGGTCAGTATACACAGTCGATGGGTTCGCGCCTGAATTCTACAAACACGAGGGCCTGAACCGGAAGTGGCACGGGATGGACAAATTAATTCGTACAGGTGAGACGAAGATCACGAGAGATGTCGTACGCGCACATGTCTGAACGCGGTTCGTATTATCTGACGTACGTTTAATAGCACTCAGGAGCCACCTCGTGGCTTAAAGACAACCTTTCGGGAGGGAAGAGCCCGCGCATTTCGCGAATTGTCGCTGTTGTCGGTAGCCCTGTAGTCCAGCTAGATACACGTTCACATTTAACAAGTAACAGCATTGCGACACGCGACCGTTGACTGAGCGGTTTTCAGTATATAATTTTGCTGATTTTTACGACTGATTGTAACATGAAATAAATTTTTATTTTAATTATGTGTTACATGGAATTTTATTTGTTTCGATGGTAAATCAGTTAGACCACCAGAAAATATGATTCATCACGGTAAATACAAATCGATCCTATGTGCGCGTAATTGTTATTAGAAGACAATACGTATGATATGTTGCATACGAGCTTCGCTGATGATTACATTGTCTGATCGGTAAAAGGAAAACATTTAGTGTGCGGTAGTGGACGTAACTTGATCGTGCGCATTGATAGAACGATAATCATTGTACTGTATATTAAACATTTGTTGTGTCGGGGACTATTTGTGCTCGAAAAGTTATGTATGTAACCACGCGATTCGGTTTCAAACCAATAACGTTCACTAATTCGCGTTCCTTCCTCAGATAAGAGTTTTAAAAATACTTCCTTTGTAACCGTAACTATATGTGCATAGAGAAATATTTGTAAAGAACGTCGTGTTCGTAACATATTCACACGTATTGTCACTTTTCGAAGCAACATGGCTGTACTTCCCCTTGGGCTGGCTAGAGATAACGAATGGTACCTCATAATTTACAGTTAATGGATACTTTAAACGACAGAACGTTGCTTTTCAAGATAGTCTAATGCAGCATTTGCAACGGAAACCCGTTTCGATGCTCGACGATTATGTTAAGCTAACGAAGAACACAGGGAAATCGACGTAGAATGTTTCGACTCGCGGTGATAAAATGTCATTTAACTATGACGCCCGATAAACCCTTGCAATCGTACATTTCGGATCGCCAGTAAAAATCAAAGGCGTCCCACGTTCGTTTTGTACACGAACTATGATGTCATACCGCAGTGCGCACCAACGACAACGAGATTAACGGCCTTGGCGGGGAAAATAGTTTTTACAGCGTAGACAGTTTTACTCTCGCGTACGAATATTATCTAGCAATGTAATAAATAAGTTACCCCTTCTACAAAAGCATCGTTTGTACGCGTGGTATACCGTAAGTCGTAACTGCATGAGGATTAGCACTGAAATCAATCGATAGAAAGATTTATCGATACGATATTAATTCGCGTTAGATCGTAGGCGAAATTTGCTAAACGAGATCTTTGAAATACATATCTGCTAAATCGGTTAGACGTGCTTGCGAAAGCAGCGAAGCAATGCTAATAAATTATATAATATACAACATCTAATGCTCGATCGTAGAAGCTTGGTATGCCAACGAATATGAAGTTCCTGGAATTTATAGCGGGGTTTAGTAACATACGCGTCAATTTCGAAGAATTCTGAATTTGTGCGGAGCGCTCAGATAAGGAAAAATATCGAATCGATGCATCGGGCCCTCAAAGGTAAGGCGCCCATGGTGCAGGTCGAACGTTACGTTCCTGGTGTACAGAGCCCGCGAGGGCTGGTGGGAAAGAGAGAGGTGGTCCGGCAATCGGAGCTCATAGGAGCGAGACGAAGATAGAGGGCGAGAGAGGAACGCGAGGGCCGAGGCACACACCATCGAGTATCAACCAGCTGGTTGGCAAGGGAGCCGCGAGCAGTCGCCAGTGAGACGCGGCACCCCGCGAGAGATCGTCCGCTGTTTGTTCGTCCGTACGTTCGTACGTACGTCCGTGGTCGGTCTCCCTTCCTTCCGCCTGAATCCAGCTATCGTGGTCGTGCGTACGTTCGTTCGTTCGTTCGTCCGGTTTGTGAGTGGTGTGTCTCCTCCGATCGCCTTTGCTTCTTTGGACGACACTCGCCCCCGGTCGCGGCCATCGTCTTTCTCTCTGTGTGTCAACCAAGTATATATATACACCTATATATATATATACACGTTATATACGCGCGCGCACACACACAAACGTATACATACGCTCGTTGCACGCAGAGGCATACATACACATACGCGTTATATATCTCTTTCTCTCTCCCCGTTTCACTCTTGTGTGTGCGTGACGAACGAGCCAAGATGGCCGCCGATTCAGGAATGGAGACGTGTCCCTCCCCGGAGATTGCAGACTCCAGGAAGCGGCCACTCGATTGCGACACGGAAAATGGCGCGACGAAGAGGTCACATTACGGATCAGGTATTTTCACCGCGTGTTGTCAATCGTATGTCTCCGTTATCCGATTCTCCTCTGTGATACCTTCGTCGATGCCCCCCTGGCCGTCCCCCCTCTGCCCCTCCCCCTGTTGCCCCCAAATATGCACGTATATACATCCGATAAAGTACACAGTTTCACCGACTTCGTCACGCTCTTTGCTCTCTCGCTCGCCTTTGACAATCTTGTCTTGTCTCGCTGGTGGTGCTGCTGTTGACACAGCGATCGCCTCGCTCGCCTAGGCTGCTCCCTTTCATTTCCCACTTCTCGAACGCCTGACGAACGCGAACACGGTGCACCGCACAGCGGTTCGCGCATCCTCTCGTGCCACGTCTCCTTCTCTTTTCCTCAGCCTCGCGGGTTCTCTCCCCTTTTCCCTCGATCCTTTTCGCTATCTGGTCAGCCCGATATCTGGTGACCGCGAACTTGTACTCGCGGCACCTGTAACGGTGTTTTTTTTTCTTTCTTTTTACGTTGACGTTCGTTTCGGTTGTCACAACGTCATCATTGTCATATCCTCTCTCTCTCTCTCTCTCTCTCTCTCTCTCTCTCTCTCTCTCTCTCCCTCTGTCCTTCTCCTCCGCCGCCTCCTCCTCCTCCTTACTCCGCCTTCTCTTCTTCCACGAAGTTAATCGACAACATCGTCCTCTTTCACCTCTCGGTCTTCCCCGCGGTTTGTTCGCTGTCACCGTCATCGTCATTGTCATCGTCATCGTCATCGTCATTCTCGTCGTTGTTCCTGCGTGGGCGGTCGTGCCTTTGTGAACATCGTTAATGGAGAATCGTTGCCGCGGCGGTGACTGTCGATCGCATTCGGTGACTGTGCAATTTTGTCCCTGCCGTTACATCGGATCGCCGAGTTCGCGACAGGAACATCGGAAGTGGCTGTACACCGCGTTTCATCCTTACGCGTGCCGTGTACGATACCCTGCCGCATTCCCCCTATAGTGCAGTGCCGCCGTTATCGCGTTAAGTTCGTACTAAGGGAAACGCGCTCTCTGCTAGCCGTTTTCGAGTGGCGGTTATTAGGATGTGGCGTATCGGTGAGTTGTCAGCCAGGCAGGCACACCGTTCCGCTGCCGAGGTTGCGGGTCAAGGTCGACGCGAAGCGAGCGAGCGCACAGGGCTTCCATCTGTCAAACAGCTGTTTGCCCTCGACGCAGAAGCAACTTTGTGCTGTTTCGCATCGCGTTCACCTTATCCCCCGTTCGAACTATTACCTATGCGATCGTTCGTCCAACTTCGTATTCGCGTTTTCGATGGTGTTGGCCGGTTGCACCCGTGTGACGCATGGTACTCGTGATTCCGTGTTCGATTCGGAATTACTTTGGAGCAGTTGCGAGTCTGTGTAACGTGTTAATCAAAAAGTATCGTAAATTTTTCCTAGAGAAATACCTTTTCGTGGTAAAGTTATGTTGGGATAGTTTGTGCTCTTTGAACTTTTAGTAGTATTTATTTATACACGATGTGTTCATCATTAACGTTTCCATTGTACAGAAGTAACAGTTGCTTCCTTGTGTTCAATATTATTAATTAGAATTTTCTTGAAGAACTCTCTTTCTGTTTTATTTATATTACAGAAAAGGAATTCCTTTTTTTATCTATACCACTTTTGCTCTCAATGGAATTAACTCATTAATTCTTGAGTGAAATTGGTATTTTGTAGGAGGAGATGGAACGTATCACCTCAAAGTATTGGTTCCTGGTGTGGCTGCAGGAGCTATTATTGGAAAAGGTGGAGACACCATTGCCCAATTACAAAAAGATACAGGAGCTAGAGTCAAAATGTCTAAATCTCATGACTTCTACCCAGGTATCGTACAGAAATCAACCTGTGCTTTGTTTATTCCTGTAGAATATACTTATAATATTATCTACATTTAATCTCTCCTACTTTACAGGAACCACAGAAAGGGTATGTTTAATAACAGGCAGTTTGGAGGCCATAATGGCAGTCATGGATTTTATTATGGATAAGATACGTGAGAAACCAGATCTCACATTGAAAACAACTGTTGACTTTGAATCTGGAAAGACTACAGCAGAGAGAGACAAGCAGGTAAAAATGTAGTCTATCTTACCTTTCATAATTACATATATTTTATACATGTTAATATCTGTACAACCTAATTATAAAATGTTTTCAGTTTACACGAAATAATTGATTTATCATTTCAGGTCAAAATTTTGGTACCTAATAGCACAGCAGGAATGATAATAGGTAAAGCTGGAAATTATATTAAACAAATTAAAGAAGAATCTGGGTCGTACGTTCAAATAAGTCAAAAAGCAAAAGACGTATCTTTGCAAGAAAGATGTATAACGGTGATCGGAGAAAAAGAGAATAACCGTAATGCATTAATGATGATATTAGCAAAAGTGGCAGACGACCCGCAAAGCGGTACATGCCCTAATGTTAGTTACGCTGACGTAAGCGGTCCTGTAGCCAATTACAATCCAACGGGCAGCCCTTATGCTCAAGCTCCGACAACTACTCCCACGTATACTTCTACGGCTGGCATTAACACAGGTAAGCTTTCGATCACTTTGAAATATTTATAAATGGATGGATGAACGAAGACTGTGTGTCTCAGTAAATCTAATTATCGTATCGGTGCAAATTTCTGTTCACAGTTAGTCTCTTGAATGGTGCTGGTCTCAGTTTGAACTTGAACTTAGGAGCTGCAATAACAGCGGGCACAACACCCGTAACAACGCAATTGTTGGAACATATAAAGTTAAATTTACGGACATCGGGTTTCTCGGAACCTGCTGCCACCGAAATTTTGTCTGCTATTGCAACTCTCGCCAAGTACAACATCCTCGGGATGGGCATTGGGATGCCCTCGAGCATGAGTTACCTTGGAAATCCTATGGACACTACCACTACAGCGAACGGTTCGAACAATAACGGCGGAGTGTTTGGGCCAATTGGAACGGTTCCTGCTCTCGGATCGACTTCACCAACGCCACGCAATACGCTCGACAGATATGAACCCTTTGATCCGTTCAGACAGAACAACACAGCCGCCAGTGCTATTCATCTAAACAACAATTCGTTTGGCCTGGGCACTAACCAGTTATCGCTTGTAAGTAAGAGTCCTACACAGGTAGACGCCAACAACAAGGAGACCAAGAAAGTAGACATAGAAATTGCAGAGGTTATAGTGGGAGCTATTCTGGGACCCGGTGGTCGTGCCCTCATTGAGATTCAGCACTTAAGTGGCGCCAACATACAAATCTCTAAGAAGGGCATGTTCGCTCCTGGTACCAGGAACCGCATAGTGACTATCACGGGTTATCCTAATGCGATCGGCACTGCTCAATATTTAATTGAGCAGAGGATCAGCGAAGAGGAGGCAAAACGAGCACGTCAGAATGCCCTCGCCAATATAATCCATTGATTTCAAGTACAGTACTTTTGTTCATCCCCATTATTGAGCTCCGTTATTCACCTCTTCGCATTTTGAGATGATGGCGCGGTAGCTCTCTTCTCCTGTCTTTTAAAACACTCGTCCACCACTACCACCTACCACCCGTTGTCATCTATCGCTACATCACTATAGCGCTTGCATTCTCACATCACTATTCATGCATCCATCATGGCTCGTCAACATTTATCAATCTTTTAAGATAATTATGATATATAAATATTACATGTTATATGATAACTACTACAATTGTTCTGTGATACACCACGTTACGGGGCTTTATCACGAATAACACACATACCACATCAGAGTCACATAATATATCTAGTTGTATGGTATAGCATATTGAAAAGATGGCATGATAAAACCTATTGTTCCATTAGAGATGAAATGGCACAATTCGGCCATAATATTACTCTTGAAAGATCGAGACAGAGATGTTTACATGGATAATTGTTTCGTTTTATAAAAACAATTTTTTCCTTTTTTTTTTTTATAGAAGCATAATCCAACTACTGATACGAGACACGCTTAGTTACAAGGTCATACAGAACTCGCAATTGAATGACTTCGATTCGAAGATTAGTACTTTGTTTAGTGTCCTGTAACTCAACTTACATTCGTTTTTACAAAAAGATTCCATAATTATTGTATTGAACTGTTCCTTGAACTATGAAATGATTAGGCTGTTTGAGCGATGTTACTCTTGCTTGACATACTATTTTAACGCGTTTTTTAAGTACGGAATAATACCTTGGCAAAACCAAAGATCTTACATATACGAGGCAGAAATAACTTGGCTGGAAGATAAATATATATACAAAGGGAGAGCTATTCTACGTATAAAAATATATATTTATATATTTACGATGCTGGCTGGTCCAGCTAAACGAGTAACATAATACCTTATTGCCAAGTTTTATTCTCAACCCTGAAGCTTTTATTTCTCAAAAGAAACTTCTTCCAACTGTATATTATCGTGCTTAGATTAGTGTACACGAAATTATATTAGCGTCGAGTCTCACTATTTCTTTACATATGCCTTAAGAACGGAGAGTTCGTTCTACCAAGGCGCTAGGATAAATACGACTCGGTTCGTTCAGACGCGATTCACGAGCAATGATTTCACTACGGTTACAACACGATCTTGTAGATAACACTTCGTATATTAAAACTTTCGTCTAATTATTTTTAGTTTCAAGGTTTATCAGTTGAATACAATTCGGATTAATAACAGTTTTACATTTGTCGACACTTGCTAAATGAAAAGCTCTGACAAAAACCTTGTTTTCGTCATTCCTTTACGTTATAGTTTGCATGAATACAATTTTTATTATCACGTTGAAATGTTTATATTTGTATACATGCGTTCTCAATAGTTTAATTGTCAATCATATTTCCTCCCGTCAACGTGTTCGTTTCTCTTTGTTTCAAAAAAAAGAAAAAAAAAAGCAAACAAACAAACTTTTACGACAGTTTTATTAATGTATTGATATTATACATATTGAACATAGGAAAAGAAGTTCCGTTTAGCCAACGTTTCTTTTCCGTGCAATGATCGAAGTACCTTAGGCATAGCATGAAAATTGAGATTATTTGATTACACGTGTTTACTCTTGCATATAGAGTCTGTTATGATCAGCAGCCCATGTCATACAACCTTGGGTTCTGTATGATACTGCTTTATATAAGATTCTATTTAAGCCAACCAAATCTTTAACCGTTGCACTTTGACATTGAATCAAATCAAGTTAGATAGAGAATGGATTTTAGCTAGTAATAATCTTGTCTGTGTTGATAATTATTGGTATAAAATACAGCTACGCTCTATTGCTAGGTGAGAAAGGATTACACCATCTATCGATAACAGACAGTTACGAATCATTGTTTTGTTAGGGGGTAGGTAATAGAAGAAAAAAGGGGGTGGTATAAGGGATAGGCGATAATCAATAATGGGTTTAGTTCAAATAACTGAGAAAAAGTTAGCTATAGCGTCAAATGAAATATATAAATGTACACGAGTACAATTCGTAGCTGAAGGCGCTGGCTCACCGCTCTTTAATATAATAACTTGTATATTTATAAATATCGTATAACATGAGTAATAATAATATATTACACAGAGAGAACGAGAGAGTGAGAGACAGAGAAAATAAATTTATATGTTTGCGCGTGTGTTGTGTGTGTGTGTGGTGAGCGTGTATATGTATATACACACGTAAGTGTATGTATATATATATACATACGCGCGCGCACACATGAAAAGTTTGAATTAGATTATTAAAAAAAGAGAATTCATATATCTAAAAGAAAAAAAATAATATATATGTGTATATTTATATATACACAGGCACAAACGTATATATGTATATGTGTGCGCGCGTGTGTGTATGTATATATATTTGTGCCTGTAAAACGAACATATATATAAAGAAACATATAAATATATATAAATATATATATATAGAATGGAATGATATTATAAACATTGTTGGTAAAATATTTTTGCGTCCGCGTACGTGAAACATGGTTTTAAGTTTATCCATAAATTCTATGTGAACTATAATCAATTGAACTTCACTGTGTTGCCCAAATACATTGAAAAGGAAGTTACAGAATACGCAAATGATGCAAACTACACAATGACACAGAAGATGCAAACTATTATTAAGTTGCTGTAGATAGATCAATTCGAAAATTTTAAATAGAACATGCTACGAATGTCACGTATATATAGCAATTAATTTAATTTATAAATCGATTTATTTGAATGGTCATCGCGCTATTACTACTAACGGCAGCATAATATTTCTCTACGTTAGCTACGTACAGTAATTTCTCACTAATCATCCGCATCATCACATTAGATCTATTATTGGCAATTCTCAGTCTAATCTTATTGCCAGTCTTTTTTTTTTGTTTTTTTTTTAATTATTATTATTATTATTATTATTATTATTATTTCTACTTTATAACTCACTCGTTGACTGCTGATAGCCAGGTGTGTTCGAAATGATTTGAGTAAAACAAGATGTACTAAAAAAATTCGATATCTTAATTTATGCATCGATTCATACTTCTGTCATGCGTAATGCTCACGAATACTTGTACTAGTGTACCTAAATCTAGCAACGCACTAAATTTGTACATTATAAAGTAGATTAAAAACTTAGCTTCGCTTCGACAAGGGTTTCTACATACTTTGTGCTTGTTACAAGTAACAGTTTTCTTCCTTTACATTTTTTTTAATTTTTTTTTTTTATAAGCAAGGAAATATGTTTTTTTTTTTTTAACGCAGAATATTTCGTTCTAATGAATTAACGTATTCAGTGTTACGTCATCAGAGAGCTGCAATATTTTTAATATTATCGATACATTGAACAATCGTTATCGCGACTTTCTCTCACCTGATTTCTCGTAAACGAAAATCAAAGCAATTATCTTCGTTCGACTCGATCGATGTATAGGTATCAAATTATTCATGCGCATTGATAAAAAAAAGTAGCATATTCTCGCGATTAAATCTCCATGCCAAAACAACTTGTAGGTAGCACAAGGTAATTAGATTAGGTTACGGTTTTCTCAGTAAACACATTCCTTAGTAGAACAGATTACGTATAAGACTAGCTGTGATGGAGTTGAGGGATATGTTCATCGGCTGCCAGTACATGAAAAAAAAAATGCCACGATACGATTGGTAGCGTGTTAAATTAGAGAATTTATTTGCGCAGGAAAAGTAACTCGATGGCATACGAAAAAAGTTCATCGCCAAGGAGTAAACAAGAACGGATGATTTCTCTGCGTAACGTAGCAGTGTTAGCGTTGAACACGCAGAAAAGCAAAATTTTATGCACAATGACATCTATAAGATTCTGTCAAGATGTCACGGACGATCTTGCGATATCCGTTTCCCGTTGTTATTGTTCGAAACGTTACGATCTTCTTGCATTATTGCTAAGAAATAAAAAAAAGAGATACGTATACAAAAACCATAGCGATCAGTCAGTCTAAATATAAGTATGTATTTCCTTTTTGCAATTTCTACGTCCGTACAATGTTAGTGTCGTCGATATTAGAAAAGAATCCTAAGTGTTCATCGGGTAGTAAAACTAACTGTGCATTAAAAAAGTTTATTGTTCGCACGTTTGAGCAAAGATCAATCTCGAATACTTCACTTTACATTCTCAGATTTCGCGTGTCGCGTTGAGTTGAATCTATTTGTCGCGCGTTCAACAATTTCCGTCTTTTCATCGGCAAAAAAAATACAGAGGGTGACTTAGTATTAGTGTCAGAACCGGAAATGGGAGGTAGTTGAGACGATTCTGAACGACAATTTCCTTTGCGAAATTGTGGTTCAGAATCGTCTCAGCTACCTCCCATTTCCGGTTCCTACATTAATTCTGGGACACCCTGTATACACATGAATACCTCTACTCAAAGTGGCAAAAAGAACAGTATTGGTTGGCCAGTCAATGTTACCTACGAGTTGTTTAACGAGAAAACACACTGTTAGAGACTAATTAAGTCGGCAAACGTATTTGGAAGGATCTTTAACGCATACAACGCTTCGTCTTTGTACAGTTCAAGGTAGATTTCATTGTTCATTCTCTATGTAAAGATGATCACGCGACCTCTAATCGTCGTGGAATAATCGTACACGATTAATAGGTATAGATGTTGTAGATAGTCTGAAATTTCATATAAAAGTGGTCGTTACAGGCTCGACGTTTTAATCCAATTAATACGAGACGAAATATTTACGGAATGGATAAAAGTAATTATACTCTCTCGCACGTGGAAACGTAGTTGTATAGTAAAACAAAGGGAGAAACGATGAAAAAAAAAAAACTGTAGGAATTGCATCGACTTGCCTCGACTCTAATATGACTATATTATTACAGTAAATATGATTCAATTTTGACACACGTGTCGCCACGCGGGGGTGGTTTTGCGTGTCACGTTACTTGGCTGTGTGTGCTAGGCTACATCGTATAACTCATGTTCCATCATCCATCACTCCACTCGCATAGAATCCAGTTACCTTTACAGAACGAAACAAAGAGGGGGAGAGAAAAAAGAAATAAACAGGAAGAATAACGATGATTCATCGTTAAGTAATAAATATTCGTACGAAAATGGAAATACGCTAAAGGAAGGGTCGATGAATATTTAATACAACGGAAAAGAGAACAAATTACTTTTCCGCACATTCACATACACACACATACACACACCACCTAATCACTTTAGTGCCATATTGATATCCCATCAGCCACACTTGTTGACGTTTTAACGGTAGAACGTGTTGTTAAAGATGTGTATATTCTGCAATATAAAGCAGGTTGTTTTGAATAAAGTCGGAATACATTTTATTTCACATTATATATAAATATATATAAATATATATGTATAAATATATACATATACATTTATATATATAATCGTTACAAAGTATTATAAAACATTCACCACCTGTATATTGATTATTTAGGTTGTCGCCAGTGTACAAAGAATTGTTACACAGCTACAGAGGGATTTAAGTTAATAGGAACACAGTACCTTACGCTTGTATGCCACCGAATTTTACTCGCACAAGTGGGAAACGAAGACAGTGCCATTGCCACAGCAGCCACAGATGGGAAACGGTCGCGGATGGGGTAGTGTCGTCCACTAATTAATATTCACACGGTTTTGGTAAACATCAAAAGTTCTCGTTATACCTGTGATGTTTTATAGAGAAGGCATAAGAGATTTATTAATACAATTAGTGGAACATATGTGCGAAGAGTGTCTAAAGGAATATAAAAAAATTCAATAATTTATTCGTTAAAATCAATGTTTGTGTTGAACATCAGAGGTATCTTCACGAGAGTATCCCCTACGAATTGGTGACGTATCTTTGGCGAAATTGAATCCAAACACGACTTCATTCGGGCTATTTTTTCACTTGTGAAAATCTTCCAATTTTTTATAATTAAAGATAATCCGACCGAGGTTTCTGTTGGACTCACTTTCGTGATACAAACCTTGTCCATTCGTTCGCGATACTCTCACGAAGACGCAATGAAATGTATAAAAATAGAAATGTTGATTAGTGGACATCTCATCCCGCGAGCGATGATGTTTACCTGTCCAAGCTCGCTGGCATTGCTCTATCCCGTTCACTTTTAATGTACATATCCCATTATCTGTCGCGTCAGATGATCCAATAGAACCTCGATCATTGGACGACATATGGATTGTAAATGTCTACAATAATCGAAGTAACGAGTCAGTATAATATCAATTTTTCTGCCAGGGATAGGCAAAATACACGTCCAGGCGATAATTTCCAATAACGAATAAAAGACGCGCGACTTTTTATCCGTTATTTGTCAAATAAACAGGGGACTTGCGAAAAATGAAATGATCGGTGTACTGTGTTTTCATTCATCTATTGTTCGTCTATTATTATAAAATTTTGCCCGTCTCTGCTTGTTGCTTAGCGACCATCCCCTCTGCTCGTCGACAACACGCGATGATGGAGGCCTCCCGTGCAGTAATCGAGGTTCTATTGTGCATGCAACGATATTGCTATCTTCACTGGATGTATAGAAACACGAGTGGAACCGATTCGGGGTGCATAGAAGCGAGAGTTACTGTATGTAATAATGATTTATCACGATACGACAAGACACAAGAATTGTTCGATCCGCATCCTCGAGTTTCTTTCTTTTTCTTTTTCGTTTGCGTAACGTAGCGATGGAAATTCTTTCTGTAAATAATGCAACAGTTTCTCGATTAGGCGAACGACGCGTTTCGACGCGCGGATTATTCTTCTAGTTAGAAAATGAAAAAAAAACAAACAAAGAAAACAGAAAACGAGCAATGGCTTTACTTGTAAATCAAATTCTCCATTGCTTGTTCGTTCGGTGTGCGTTCAATTCGCCGGAATTAGAATGCGATAAAAACCGACGCAGGCCTCTGTTACAGCGACGAAACGTTTCGATAGAGACACCGTGATGTTTGTTAGACGTGCTTTTTCCTTTTTCGAGGCTACCATTGTTTCCGACGAAACGTTGCATTCGAACGCTTTAAGAATTGTTATATTCTTCGGACGATTCTTTTTACTGCCACTTTTTGCAATGTTTCGCTATAACGAAGCTAGATGGAAATTTACAATAGTCGAAGGGAATTTAAAAAAAAAAATAAAGAAATAAAGAAAGAAAAAATTAAAAATAACGAAACATTGATGTAAATGTGTAACGTTACGCGTTAAGGAGTATTGATATACATATTAAGAGACGTATGGTCGTTACAAAGATGGCGGTGAAAATAAAATCGTACGCGTTGCATTGATGAGACAATAGAGCAAAACTTTAATCGTTATACATAGAGGAAAAAGAAAGTGCAGCAAAAGCTTGTCGAGGAAACCCACAATTAAGTCTTTGAAAAATACGCTGAACTGGTTCACCGGATGTTTTCATTTAGACGCTACAACATACATGTATAAACGCGTACATTGTACGCGAAAACTTTCGAACCCACTTGTGAGTTGCCATTTTGTATACAGCCGTGTCGCGTTTTGGCGAATCTGTAATTGCAAAAGAAAGGAAAAAGTAAACAAAACGCACATACAGAACAAAAACGATCATCGACCTGTTCTCAGACACTTTCTCTGTTTTTGACTCGTTCGTTTTCGATTGTCCGGGTTTCGCCATACGGAGTCTTTCATGAAATATGAGCGATAAATCGTTACATAAAAATGATAAAGATAATTCAGGTGAACGTTTGTATCGTTTAAAGGAATAATCTTTAACCCTTTGAAGCACGAGGGTAATATGTTACTACGTTGAATATATACAGATATATTTATATGGATATATATTAAATGTATTAAGCGCTGTGCATAAAAAACTTCCTCGATTATCTGGAAAGGAGTGTGTTAAGTTTCATAGTTTATATTCGCCACAAATGTCTGTGCGTCAAGGGGTTAACAGAAGATGACATGGTTTCTTATGCGAACAACTTCAATAGGTATTCAGTAATGGCTCAGAACCTACAAATGATACGGCAAAAATCAAATCGATAGTTATTTATTACTTTTATGAATTATATAATTTTAATATTCTTGCCACGTTTTGCGAATTGCTCTGTATGTATCTGCATTGCGATACTCTGGAAAAGCAATCGATGTATTCAAAACAGCAATGCATAACAACGTTTGAAATCGTGAAATCCTCCGGGTCGAGCGACCAGGAGCTTTTTTTACGATTTCTCGAGAAACGTAGAACGAGCGAGCAAACCGAGAGAATTTATTCGAGATAAGATTCTATTTAAAATGAAACAGTGAAAACAGAGGGAATGTAACGAAAAGGAGAGATAGAGAACATATTTAATAAACACGACTAGGAATCACTCGTTACGAGTAAAATAAGGAGAAAAAAAAATACGGTTGTACAAAAGTGTATTGTAATGTTATTTTATTGGAAGTGAGACTTTTAGCGTTAGATTGTTAATACACACGGTATATTATTTTGGATAAGCCTATCTATAAAGAGATGAAAAATTCGGTGTGCGTGTGTTCGTTTGTTTGCGTGGTTTGCGTGGGTGTGTGCGTGTGCGTAAACAACAAGAAAGAAGTATATATATACATATATATGATGAAGAATAATAATCGAGGAACATTGATGAGATTGTTGCGTTGTTCGCGGTAGAAGTAGCGCATAGTAGCTCGGGGATTTAATGAAAAGAAAGACGGCGAGGAATGGAAAAAGAAAAAAAAAACTATTAAGTACCTTGTTGAGTATAAGTAGAGTTAATAAGTCGCCAAGTCGCGGAGAAAAAAACAAGAATAAAGAAAATTATGTACACGCGGCCGGAGAAAGGTGCGCGTGTGCACGAATTCATGTTCATTGAAACGACTCGACATCATTGAACACTCACACAACACACAAAGGAATATTATACAGTTGTATAACGCGAATTGTTGCATGCCTAATACACGCAAATGGACACAAACGAATATAAACAGAAAAAGAAGATATATGTGTATATATATATGTATTTATATTGACATGTATATACACACATATAACGAAGTGTACTAGACAGGAGGTTTCACGCGAAACGCAGTGCCGCGCGTTGTGCTTTACCTTGATTAAGGACCGCAACCGACATCCAAACGATGCTCGGTCGCGTTAAATGAAAATAAATAAAAATAGCATTATCTTCTTACGAGTATTTCGAATTTCGAGAGCAGCTGGCTGCGAGAAACAGATAAAAGAAAAAAAAAAGGTACCACATATATAGAGGGACTCGTTCGTCAAGTATTGTACCTTACATTCCTTCGGCTATAAAGTGATAATGATAAGAGGAGGACGACGACCGTGTGCGCACATCGTGGCACTTTAACACGGAGGTTCTTAGACAGAGATCCTTCCGCTTCGAAAGATTCGCATCAGTATTGGTTATTCCGATGTTGTGTACATACTTTGAAGGTTTAACCCCTAAACGAGCGTTTAGTAAACTGACCTCGTCGCGAGTTAAAATCGCTGTGTTTTTATTGAAGCAATTAGAACCACAAGAGTTATTTCCGTACGCGATATGTCACGAAACTTTTAACTACGATCGAAACGAATTCTAATCTTACGAGATTATTTCTATTCCGGGAAGAAACACGAACAAAATTATTAGATGTACGCGACTATTATTCCATATCGATCATTTGCTGCAACACCCATAAATGTTCGAGATACGAATATAGACAGAACGCTAACAAAAGTGAGCATTCATGACACTGAAAGACGATATTGCATGCTTCTGGCCTAGTTCGGTATCTTATCTTACCAATTTGGCATTTCCACTGCGACGTTCCTAGGCAATTACAATCGTGCAAAATTCTAACTCATAATTACAGCAAATGAGCGATGCGTTACCGAGTTGTTTTCTTCGGTTACGTTTCGTACTTGTACGTGTAATTCAAGTGACTTCTCGTTCCAACGTGACAGAAATATCGTCGATAACAGTGCTTAAGTAACCCATGAAAATTAAAATAAATTAATACAGCAGGTTCCCTTGTAATGCCATTGGGAAACAAGAATTTTCCTTATATAACACGAATAAATTATATAACGCGTTGTACAAGCATTGCGTTACATAAAAAAAAAAAGAATATCTTTCGTGTGTCGTAGAAACTCACGTTGATACAGGAATTTACTGTACATCGAGTACCAGCTAGCACGGTGTTTGTGGCCAAAAGAGAACGTTATGGTAGTGTTGCGGTCGTCTAGGGGTTAAAACCTGACATCGTTCTTTCGACAGCGAGAAAACAAACTAGTTTCTATCTAGTGGGGAGTATAGTTTCTATCTATCGGGTTCGTGCGGTAAAAATCTTCTGCCCTTATTACAACGTTCGCGTGATCCTCGCGGTTATCGTTTCTCTGTATTATTTAAAACCAATTGAATCATTCGACTGTCGTGTCGTTGCAAAGAGAAGGCAAGGCTTCGACGGAGATTATTATTAGAGCAAAATCAAGCGTCTATATGTGCCGATAGTATCGACAAGGTTAAGTCTTAACACGTTCACTGTCCACGGACGCACATGCACAGTAAGTCACTCGAGTATTCGTGTCTCCTCCCTCCTCGATCCTCGACTTCGAGCGATTGATATTTTTGTTTAGAACGCAAGTTTTCGAATCCTTATCAGCCAGAATCCGTTCGATTGGCAGACTATTGGTACATAAAGAATCGATGCAACGAAAATGGGAACGTGGGTAAATTATAGCGGAATTAACGTCACGAGGAATGTTCGTATGTATTTGTGGGTAGAATTGGCGCCATTTTCGCTACACTGGATACATAAGACATTCCGAAGCATTAAGAATTGTAAAGTTCGTGTTCTCGAGAAATCCGAATCCCCTTAAAGTCGACAATTTGGCGAGATACGGATATTTACTTAACTCACTGTGAGTTCAGACAGTTTCGATCGAGGAGTCCGTTCCGAATACACGACTACTAACGCCGTCCATACGGTCGAGTCGAGAGCTTTTTCGAAGTCTGATCTAACGATCCAAGCGACTCTGATGCGTATTACCGTGGTAGTTAGGCTAGGAGTTAGAATATTTATTGCTACGAAAACGTAAACAATTTTCTAGACGTTTGAGTTGTGTTGACGGTTCCAGGTGCGGGCAGACGAACGCGTTAAGAAAACTGTTATCGGAACGAAATCAAGTGGTTGCTCGAAGTCACTGCATCGTTTAGCGTGAATAGCGCCAAGCAGAAATTTCTACTTTCGCGCCATACCTGAGCTTGGCTCTTTGTTTCAGAGACAGAGAACGCCCGTGCACGCAGGTTTTCCATTTCTGTCTCTGAAACACTGACGCTCGGAGAGAAGACCTACCCCAAATCAGACAGACGGGGGCGGAGGTATTCCAACGGTACAGTAGAGACCTCGATAGTTGCAGAAAAACGAAGCTGAAAAATCCTGCGAGCGGTAAATACCTCTATAAAAAGAGTTCCAATTTCACGATACATGTACTTCCATTCATGACTTATAATCAAATTGGGGAGGAAAATTTATTAGAACATCAAAAACTTGAATCAATTTTACTGTTCGAAGGGGCTCCTTTGGTTCCTTCCTCCCCAATCATATCACGGCCCTGCTCGTGATCATCGCGTTAATCAATTACCAACAATCTGCTTCCGTCTAAAACAAAAGGCTTCCGGTACCCGTTTCACTCGTTGCTTAATGAGCATCCCTTCTACTCGCCAACACAATGAGGCTCGCGTGCAAGTATCGAGGTTGTACTGTATACAGTTGGAAGAAGAATGGGGAGGTGGCTCTCTCTCCTCGGTGACTTTGAGCAGTCAGTTGATCTTGATTCGATTACAAGTGGTTTACGACTACGAAGCTGCTGTAGTTTATCTGACGTAGGCAAACTCCATCGCCGAAAAGGTTGATCGGGTTTGTCGATGAAAAAAGTACTCGGTGTCGATCGACGCAAAATCCTCGTTTTGTCGACTGGCCGCGGGTAATCGACACATGTGTCACACGGTCGATCGGTTGTCTGTCTATCTCGTTTTGTTTCTTTCCGTCAGGATATACATACATAATAGAGAATGAAAAAACGGTACATAAAGAGTAGCGAGCAAAATTGTATTTTTTAATATATACACAGCGAGTCCCAGGGGTATTTCTACTGCCTCTGGAGACTTCAAATTGTTGATGTTGTTTTTTGAGATAATTTATGGGATCGTTAGTGATATTGATACTGTAACATTTATCTTAAATAATATATTAACGATCTGAGGTCGGTAATCGAGGGAATAGGAATACTTTCGAAACTCACTGTACATATATATTGTCATGTGTGTGTGCGTGTCGCATGTAAGAAAGTGAGAGAGATAGAGAGAGAGAGAGAGAGATAATGTGAGAGGAAGATAAATGTATGCGTGTGTATAAATATATATATGTATATGTACATACATATATATATATATATATTCCGAGGGTCCCGCCTCCGAAAAGGGTATTGCGATTTAGCTATGAAAATGGTTAATCAAGGAATTTTAGATTTAATCGAGACTCTATATTTAATTAATCGCTAAGTTGAGCAGCAAAAGAGTAGAGCATTGTTCTTTCGAGACAAAGATATATTACGTATATATATGTATATATATAAACAGAGAAAGAGTAAATATATATATAAATATATATATGTACACATTATACCATTATACATACACATACTTAGAGGCAAATTAAAATTCTCTCGACGAACAAAAAAAAAAACTATTCTTAGGGCTGTTAATTATTCGAGAATCGTCTAAAGCGATAATTTAGGACAAAATATACATATATGAGATACATGCACATGTTGTGATTATACTTGTGTCGTCGATTTGTCCGTGATACGGATCGATCGGGAACTCATTGTACGCGTTTTACGTTCTGTTTTTGGTAACACGAAAAAAAAAGTGGAAAGAAAGCAAGGAAAATGTCGCGTTGGCTGTGCGTCGCGACACAGAGAAACTCGTCCACGACGATAACAATAACAGAGAATCTTTACGAACGAAGAGAAAACCTATTTCTCCGTGTGTCATTTCCCCACGATTTTCCTTCTACAAAAATACGTTGTAATTATGATCTAGCACAAAGCAGTTGTGTTGACAGTTTCTTCAACAGAGTTTTCTACGTTCGATTGTATCGTCCACACACAAACGATAATTCTCGATTATTACGGATCGAATACCAATGAGAAGCGTGAAACTCTTTTTCCGATGGATGCGTGTATACGTAAATAAGATTGTGGTTCGTCGATTGGGTTCTGTTCTTTTTTTCTTTTTTTTTTTTTTCGAAGTAATAGTAAAATGAGAGAACCGATAATTCGACAAGCAAAGTGTCGCATGTTCGTCTTGCGTTCTTTCGACGTTAAACCGACGTTATACACGCCCATCGTCTCTCAAACATTTTCACGCTGAATTTGCTAACCGTCGAAAATGTAAATGGAAAATCGAAGAGAATTGAAGTTTGCGCGGATATCAGTGAACGCGACGACAAACGAGTATGCATCACGCTGTTTGCAAGCCTAAGAATATTACGAAGCAAAAAAAAAAAAGTCTCTGTTTATCAAGAACGCGAAACGATACGTTTTTATTTTTTTAATTTATTTGATAATTCTATGTTTGTAAAGAAAAAAAAAATGAGAACCTAGGTTTCAGGGTAAATCTCACCCTACCGCGACCACTTTGGGCACCACTATTAATATATATGTATATATATGTATATGTATGTCTATATACATATGTATATGTATGCATGTATGTATGTATATGATTAGTTCACAGAGCATTTGAATTTTACTCTTAAAATAATTACTTTACACTCTAACCACATTTATTTGCATCCATTGAATTGTTAATTCTTTCATCATCAAAGTTATTCCATTCAATGTTAAATAATTATAAAAAGAATATTACAAAAACATAATATATATTAACTATTTTCACTCATGAGGAAGCATCGTTACCTGTACGACAAGTGACCATAAGAGCATAATAAACAATCGCTCATTAAATGCATTCTGTTGTTCTTCATTTCATGACCTGGCCACAACCACAACACGCTCCATCCACGCCGGTCCATCGAAATCCATCCATTTCTCCATTTCAGTGTCGTTTGTACGATCATCGTAATTTCTCTCTATTATCTCATTCGCCGATACTTCTCTTCGAATTTCACAAGATTCTGCCTACCATCACGCCTCTCTATCTTGAATTTTTCTTTGCTCTCTCTGATGCGACCATCCACAATGGATTCTGCGTACAATTGTAATTTTATCAAAATTGGGAAGGTTGCGATTCCGTAAATTCCATTGCACGAACGCGTTTGATCCTATCAATTCCACGAGAAATAGATTTCAATCGGTTTCGTTGGGTTCTGTACGTACATATTGGGAGCCTTCCAAATTTTGATAGAA
Source organism: Hylaeus volcanicus (assembly GCF_026283585.1). Classification (NCBI taxonomy): domain Eukaryota; kingdom Metazoa; phylum Arthropoda; class Insecta; order Hymenoptera; family Colletidae; genus Hylaeus; species Hylaeus volcanicus. The sequence goes on from NC_071982.1 coordinate 15,474,724, forward strand.
AGTTCATCGAAAGTTGAACGTTTTAAAAATGGCTTGGCCTATCGCACCTGTAAATACGACGATTCCAATTAGTTGTTAAGCCTTTAGAGTAATGTTTACCTCGTCTAGTGTTCAAGGCCGAGTTAAAAAAGTGCAGTATTTCTTTTTTCTTTTTGTCGTTCGAGACAGGAATGCAGAGGTACAATTTCGGACTCGATTAATATTTAACGCCATCGTTCTATTGTACACTCACTGGCCGTGTCGTTTATTTTTATTGCGAAGTCTCTTTGTAGCTGTGTTGTTATTGCGTGTGTACCTCGCGTTCGGAATAGCATATCACCTTGAACACCGCTATATACGGTTTTCGCGTGCATTCCATCAGTGGTACAAATTCTGGCGTACAAAAAGAGAGAAAAAAAAAGATGCTGTTCTAACTAGTCAGTCTAGGATAAGGGAATGTATTTTTTTACACGATGGATTTATAATAAAGACATTGATAAACGAAAGAGTATGGAGTTCAGACGGATGGCATGGAACAAAAAAAAAAAAAGAAGAAATAAAGAGGAACAACTTCGTCGATGAATAATTCGCGAAGCTTTCGACGAGTTGGGTAAACATATTTTTGGTTTCTTGGGTACGATATGTCTCGGGAGAAGTAATTTATTTCTAAGAATTCTCTCTCGAAACGTTACGAGATTCCTTCGTTTCAGTTTTAAATCGCATGTACGAATTGTTTGGAATACTTGGCACGCCACAGGAGAATTGGTATACACTAAATTCCTTTCGCTGGGTAAGTTGCATATATTTTTCTTCATATCTATGCTGATTCATCCATCTCCTCGGTTCGATTTTATATCGAAACAGTTAAAAACCTCTGGGTGCGAGTCTGGTTATTCGTTAACTTCGCACCGCCTATTCAAAGTAGAGTTTATGAAATTCTTTTTTTTTTTTTTTAAATTATCTATTAAAGTTATCTAGATTTTGTTCAACCACGAGTTAGCTTCATCAGGATTTCAGGATGCATCGATGCTACAATAGGAGTGTAATAATTATGGCAATAAAGACGGTGTTTCGAAATGATTCGAAATGTAATTGAAAATACAATGGCGCGATTCGTTCACTTACAATTATAAGATCGCTCACGATTCCCAATCACAACTCGTCTACAGTCGAATACTTTTATTGGATCGAGAACTGCATATTCAAATATGTACACACAGTTCTCGACGGCGTTTTAATTATCGAATTCTACAAATTAATTATACATACACTATGACACAGAATTTATTATTCCTCGTAAGCAATGAACGTACATAATTCAATTTTCACTTACAAAATATCTAAGCGTATCATACCGGTTTGTTTGTTTCGTTAACTTTTTGTTAAGTATCGTTTATCGTTATTATTATTATACATACTCGCATTTGCCCCTACTACGACTCTTACTCACGCATACTTTTACAAATGGTATGTAGCACTACCTAACTAAACTCTATTTAGGACCGTCGATATAAATGAAGTTTCTAAAAGTGGTTTGTCCGTTATTGCCCCAATTAATTTGTTGCCAAACTATAAAATAATTCTATTGTGTTCAGTTTTCCACGTTACGCCTACGAAACTAATCGTTTTGTGTCGCTTTACGTAAACACTTTCCTGCCTCGGGCTCTTCCACGTGTGTGCGTACAAGCTAATAGTGAAAAAGCAGTGTATGCTATAAACTATAGTTTATCGATTCACCGTTAAAAGGATAAGCATTGTGCAGAGAAATGGAAAATTTATTTTTCTTTTTAATAGATGTACCATTCAATACAAATTTGTTGACCAGCTTAACAATTTTTTACGCGATATCCTGAATACCAAAGGTAGATCGATATCGTTTAAAAAAATTCCACGGAAAATTATCCATTTCTCTCGCGTTATTCAATTATAAGAATAACAAATATCACGTGAGTTAAAAACAAACGAGTTGGATTTTCCTTCTCACAATCATCACACCTCGTTTTTTTTTCTTTCTTACATCCATAGTTGGGATCGACGCAGAAATTATTTTGATGCGATTATAGTCGAAGGGTGTCACTTGTTTGCATTCCTTCCTACGTCCTCTACGAACCCCTATCATATGTGTACGACATGCGATACTCTTGCTGAGATAGTATGGACAGCCTTCTCGAACGTGATTCGGGCTGATAGTGCTTTTCTGCATGCAACATTCGAACATCTTGTATAAAAATTATATATACATTATTATCTAATCATTCACTTGTATAATGCACACGTCTAAGTATGAAATGTATATCTCTGTCATTCTTCTTTGTTATAGTATAAATTATATAATTCCTAGCCGCCTAGTTGAAGAAGCATGCAAACAAATACCCCTCCGTTATCACCTAACGCGGTACGGAATACCTTAATTTAATGAGTAATTCGTAACATAAATTCCGAATAGGCGAGCCTATGAACGATTACTTTCGAAAGTTTTCATTTTAATCGTACGATTTAGTTACAAATCAAAAAGGATTAGTCTTCACTTTCGTGGAAAGCAATGGCAAGAAAGAACCAGGCAGTAACAATGTCAGTAGAACGAGTTCTCGATAACGTACGATACTGTAGTTCAGTTTCATCCTGACGCCTGTGGTCTTTATCGCACAATGAACGTATTGTTCGTGTATAAAACTACAAAATATATTTAAGTTATACAATATAGGCGATACGATCAAACATGTATCTCTATATAAGATTATGTCCTGCAAAAAATACATTGGAAAGTATTAAAGTGTGCTCAAGATTGAAGCAAGGAAACATTCTACACAATTTTCAAATATATATCTTAATCGTAATTCTCTACCACGTTTTTTTTTTTTTAAGTCTCAATATGCGTATCAGGGGAATCGATGTATTCCTCCAAGGTACGCGTTACGAGCTTATGGTACATATCAACGCCGAGCACACTTTTCTATCTTTTAAAGTTAACAACGAAATCCAAAGTTACATTGTATCAAATATCTCCAACAATTACTCGTGGACCGACACAAGTTTATAGAGGAAAAATGAAGTGTACCCACAGGATAAATGCTTTATGAAAGAAATTTGATTTGTACTTTTCATTCCTCAGTATTTTATCTGGAGTTTGAGCAGATTGCGTTCTCTTATTACACATTTTCTTTTTCTATTTATTCAATGTATGTTAGTATGCGTGTATCCTGCAACGTTCGAATCTGCTACTTTATATTCAGTAAAGGATTTAAAGTTTTTATCTAATATTATTTAATAGCAACACTTCTCCTTAATCTATGTAAGCTAAAAATAATCGAAAAATTATATTATTATGAGTATAAAAAGTAAACTTTTGATTTCAGACAACAGAACCTATTTGGAATAGGTCAATACACTTTACAAAATAATATGCAAGTACTATACGAAGACGAATTCGAGTAATTTTGATTATGCATTTAAAACCACTGAAAAAACATAACAAAATTAAACATAAGCCAACATTCCTATTCTCTGTGTAAGTATGGGAATGGTACAGTGTTTCATCTCATCTTGGAACAGATGACGCATCACGTATTTTCACTTTACGTATAACTGAAAATTATTACAGAGTCGAATACTCTACTCTACACTGTTTACCATCTCGATACCTAAACGTAGTTCACAAGTGACAAAAGGTGCACTATTCGCGTTACAAACAAGTAACCAATGATCTATGAAAAAATATCTAAAATACCTGTAGCTATGTTTGATTGTAGTATCCTTAACAGGGATCCCAAAGAATTATGAAGAACAAATAAAAGTAAGACTGGTACATTAGGTGTTACAGCCAAGTTACACGACTTCACACCCTTATCAATAAAATTCACCCCCTCCCGTTTCGATCTCGGAAACTCTATGCATGCGTTATTATCGCATGTATAACATAATTGTGTGTTGTCAATTTCAATAAAAATAGAGTTGCATCACCTTTTCTCACCATAGAACTACAAAATATTGGACCACCTCCCTTTCCGTTTCTATAAAATTAGAAGAGGAAGAGGGTGGTCTGCCTTGCTTGCTACTTGGTTGCCTCTGGAGGACAATCAGGCTGATTATTTGGGTGAGCAGCGGTAAAGGCAGGGTGATTCTCTAAATGACGATCTACTCTTAAAATTGTTGGGAAAGGTCTCAGATCGACGAGAAACCTTCTCGCGTTAAATATTTGTGGTATTAAACAACAGTCTGCTAGTGTAATTTCATCCCCCACGCAGTATTTCCCTGCACTGGACGACAGTAATTTTTCTACAGCTGGAAAAAAACCAATTCCAATTATCTCTCTATTATCTATCTTCATTGTTAATGTATTAATTTGTATACCTGTTAAACCTCTTGTAATCCAATGCTGTGCCCATTCCTTCTTACGTTCTTCCCCAACATATATCAACACAACTAGATTCTGCAACGGTTGAATACCACTAGCAATCACCTCGCAAATCTCCCTGACTCTAGCTCTCTTCACAGGATCTGCAGGCATTAAAGGTCGGTGTGGTCTGGTCTCTTCCAGGTATTGCAAGATATTCAACTGCAGCCAACACATATTTCCAGTTACATTCTCTATTCTTCATTAATATGATATACAAAAACGTATGGGATTATACTCACAGATTCTATTAACGTGTGATTGTCGATATGAAGTGCCGGCACCTGCTCCATGGGATTAATCTCACGAAACTCATTGGAATGTTGCTCACCGCCTCCTTTTATTAAGCTCACTGGCTTTATATCGTAAGGGATCTCCTTCAAGTTTAGTGCTGTTAGAAAATAGAATTTTGTATTGCACTAGATACATTTGGAAGAATATTTTATTTATTTGAAATCTCTCGCGAGTATAACGATAGCATCTTGAAATCATTGAACGCTGTATTTTTACTCACCGATTCGCACTCTCCACGAGCAGGAGCTCCGCCAATAGGAGTAGAGTACCGGCTGAAACGAAAGAAAGAAACGAAAAATAAATGATCGACCGACAAATTCGTTCCAGTGTTTACCGGCTTCATGAGTTGACGAAGGTGTACATTCGCGAGGTAAGATTAAAATTCGATTGAATAGTTGCGGATAGAATACAACTGCGATGATAAAAGATGGTAAACAAAGGGAATAATCCAAGAGAGAGAGAGAGAGAGAGGTAAAAGCATCGTTCGTAAATTAATAGGAATTCTGGTTGAACGAAGGTCGAAGAAACAGGTCCTGCAGGAGACGAAGGAAGGGCTAGCAAAAGCGAGATCTCTGGCAACAACGTCAGCATATATTAGATGTATTAATTCGTTCTCACCTTTCCCATGACGGACATCTCGTCAGGTCTTCGCGGACGGACTCGCTTGCTCGATTCTATACTCGATCGTTAAACGTTGACGCCGTGGCTCGCGAATCTCTTGGAAATTATTCGGAATCAGTTCAACGCGCGAAATCACTCCTCCCTCCCCTTTTATTCGATTGCCAGACGTCCCGTTCCAATGTCTCATTCTTGTCTGGGCTCGTGCGACCAATCAGCGCTCGCTTTTCGATAGAGCGCAGTGCTGTACGATACAAAAAACCTTCAAGGTTGATATACACCTATCTCCTGATTTACATGGAGGATCAGCTCCTACGAGGTTCTCTGAATATAACGTTCAAATCGAATTCAGGACTTTTTAAGTGGGAAAAACATGTACATTAAAAACAAAATGCAATTGTTCCATTACATTCATTTATTTCGACGTAAGATAAAAATGGGAAGCAAACAATTCCATTCGTGACATAATCTCTAATAGCATTTTAATTTTTGTTTCTATAGATATGATTTTTCTAATCAATCTCTTTCGTGTTTAATTTCTCTCAATCTTTAATTTCCCTCTAAATTTTGCGTTTGCCCTTGAAGATTAATACGCACATATTTTGTAAATAATGTATTGTTAACGTAAATTTGATATCGTGTGACTTATCACGAGTCCCGCATGTGGATGGTGTGAGGATTTGTTGGGTGTTATCTGTATGTTTTCTGGTTTTTCTTTTTAATACAGCAAGTACGCTTAACGACAAACAAGGATACCGATTAGAAATTATAATTTGGTATCCACTAACCGGTCGCGTGTATCGTGACAGTAAACAAGGCTATAAAAACTAAAACATAGAGCATGAGAGGCACTCTTTAACGTGAGGAATATGCAAATTTTTCGTCCACGATTCTAATAATTTGTTACTATATCTAACATTACGTACATTTATACAGACGAGATTTTTACGATGTACATTGGAGAATGTTAATTTTTGTTCTCTAGAAGAAAGTCACCAGTTCTGGCAGCAACCAAGTATTTCACGAGACCAAACCTGATAACTTAGAGATTCTATTGAATTATATAATTTTTATTACGTTATCTATTAATTTGAGAATGCAAATATGTTCAAATTATAGATGTATCCCAATAATTTAACAAACATTTCATATTATACGAATTAAAATTTGACTGCACCAATGCTTTGGGTGCACATGAGTGATTATGTCTATTAGTCACGTTGTTTATTTATTTGACCTCTTATTTATTTTATTTTATTTAGTTGATTCAACCTTTTGCGGTCCGAATTTTCTCATTTTAATAATTTTTATATAGTTCATGGACACAAAATTGGTATCGCCATCTAGCGGTGAACAGGCTGTACTAATTTTTCAAAGGTATGTATATATGACAGTTATTAACTCCTTAATATCTCATTTTCCTTATAATTAACTTGAAATATAATTAAATAATAAGTGTGTAAAGCAATAAAATGTGTAAATATGTTAAATTTATAATTTTTAAAAATATTTTTTTAGTCTTAGTGGCGCCATCGGTGGCAAAACGCCCAAGTTTGTAGTAAAACTAGTTCCTACTGTTTCCGCTAGATAGCGCCAATGACTATAGGGTCGATAATTATTGCTAAATTAATTAATGTATGTATTAAAATGATACATTTGGTATTTGCGTTACTATTTTGTAGTACTATAATGCAAAGAATGTTGTTAATTATGCATTTGTGTAATATAAAAAAAAGAATTAATAAATGACTCGGTGGCGCCATCTAGCGAGAACAGTGTGAACTATTTCTACTACAAACTTGGGCGCCTTGCCGCTAGATGGCGTTACTAGTATCGAATTACCGACTTTAGAAACCTTTATTTATTTAATTTTTTTTGCAAATTAACATTGTATTACTCCGTGTTAGGGGTACTAAACTATTAGTTTAATTACAATTCTTTGAATTTTAGCGATTGTGAGCCATTTAAGCGTATATAATGGTAGTTTAATCTTTCCATATCCAAAATTAGTTCACCTGTCTCACCGCTAGATGGCTATACTGAAAGTCACCCCGTTAATGCGCTTATGGGTTTGAAAAGCATAAACAATTATGCATTTCAATAATAGGCTTATTTGAGAACTTCTTTGTATATAAATTATCAATATGTTTATTAATATTACTAATATTAATAATGAGCTACATGATTATTTATTTTATATACTATAAATATAGAAGATAGAATAATAGAATAGATATAACCCTACATTAAAATAAATGCAATAGGTTATCTATCCTAATATTTCCTTATATCTTTAATTGTTCCTGCTTAAACTTTCCAGAATACTTTAAAAATCGGAAGTAAATGAAATCTCATAAATATTTGATACGTTACTAAAGCATTAGAATAAGAAATGTAACACGCATGATGAATTTACGTAACATATCTAAAATCGCTACATAATACAGGTGGAAACTACATTACACCTGTGTATCGCATATAATGTATTTTCCTAAACGTTATCCTGTGCATCAAGCTTTAAACAAGGTACATGGACGATCGATATGCCCATCTATCTCTAAACTATATAATCGTTGCGGACCATACGTGTTTATGGATGTTCAATGGTTGACAGCTGTCAGTCGCACATAGGTTGATAGTGAGTCACGATATTGGCAGTGGAATTGGGTGAAGACCATTCACCTCGACAGGTGACTAAGAGCCTAGGAATTGCTGCTACCTCTTTTTATCTTGAAGTTGTGTTATCGTCTGTTGCGCACGCACTCGCCCGTAGCTAAAAGCGGTTCATGCTTTTGTGACTTTTCCTTTAGACAAAAACCTAATCAAGCACTTGCTTTTTGGCCTCCAAGTTTTGTGCTGGTCCGCCACAGATATCGCACGTCATCACCTACCCCTTTGTTCAGATGTCCAGGTATTTTTTGTAAGAGCCCATGTTTACTTTCTTTTGCACTTATTTGTACGAATCCTTAATTAATAATAAGCGATATTTACCTTGCAAGCTTTGTTTCGCAGCGACATAACCGGCATGGCGTCTAGCTCCGTCAGCCAGGAGGACTTTGACAATGATTTTAAACTGACATCCAGGAGGTCCAGGATCAGGACAGCACGAGCACGTGTTGGACCACCCAGACCAGGGGACACCTCTTCCATAGGTTTTCAAAGTAATTCGATACTTACCTATCTGTTAATTTAATCATTTCTGTTGAATTGTTACTTGGAATGCAAATTGCTCTGCTTGCAGAGAATGCATCAAACGTAGAGGAGGCTCAGGAAGTATGCGATATGAGCTCTAACAACGTGCCTGATCATGAGAACGCGCAAAACAAACCGATAATGAGAAAGCAGGACAAACGGGTGACTGGCCGGTGAGTAATTTTCTTGCAGTTGCCTGCTTAAGAAATGCCCAAAGATGTTGGTTGTTGAACCTTGGATGACCACACAATTTTGTTGTATTTAAAGTAACATGATCAAACTCAATGAAATAATAATAATGAGACGTCTATCCTTGATGTATCCTGTGCCGTCATCCAAGGATTAACTTCAAGAGCTCCTGCCATGAAATAGAACCAGCACAGATGTTGCACACGTTGCTAACACTTTCTGGGTCTGGTTCTAGTGTCTTTAGTGTCGTATCCTGTTTGCACAGGCCAACGCATATAAACAAGGGGAAGCAGCAGCGGGATAGACGAAAGCTTAGGGAAAAGAGACGAAGCACAGGAGTGGTACATTTGCCATCGACGGAGGTTTGTCACTGTTTGCAGTCATCTTAAGGTCCCAATATCTTAACGACTCTTCGCAGCACTTTCTCAGATTCTAAGAAAGGATCCTTTGATTGCATTGATGCTCGTTTGATATGAGAATCTTAGTCGTCTTTGTATCTTGCATGACGAATTTTAGAGATATTCTATTTTTCTTTCTTTCTATTCATTGTAATAATAATAATTTAAGCAATTATTTTGAACGATCTGAAATGAGCATTTCAGTGACGGAATTTGTATCGAGTGTATTTTCTTTTTTTCTTTTTTTTTTTTTTTTTTTTGGTGTTTCCAATTTGTATCGAAATTGTCTTGAGCGAACGTATTTCTATAGAAAGTCATGCTAGAAACGCAACACACACGGAATGTCTAACAAAGTAGAGTTGCACTTAGAGAACGCTTTCTCGCGATAACGATAAAAAAAAAAATATGTATAACGCGTTTAGACACGAGTGTTATGGATATTGGTAACAAGTTTTTGTGTGCAATTCCGTTGTTACTCCGCAATGTAATTTCGTTAGCCACTTAATTCTGCAGAGTACAGGAGGTAGTACAGGAGAAGATGAGGAAGAGCTTAGTGGCACTTGTCTTGAAACTAAACACAACACACATCACAATGAGTTCCTTGATCATGAACTCCTAGAAGTAAGTTCGTATGATAATACCAATATGTACATATATATAGTATATATATTTTTTGTTTACATATATGTACATAAATATATATATATATATATATTTTTTTTTTATCTATTATTACCGTTCAGGCGGTTCAAAAAGTCCATCAAAGTTTCTTGTATCAGAAATTATGTATGTATGTGAAACTACGCGTGTTTCAGGAACGGACAGCAAAAATGTTTACACAAAGGCGAATTAAAAGGTATAAAACACTATAATATCGACTACGGTAGTAAACTTATATACATATATTATATATAAATATATAGAGCTTTAGTGAAATTTAGTAGTTACTTGTAATAAACTGCTACTGCTTTTTAGGCATTACCGTACTTCCTACAGGTCATGTATAATTAGGCACAGTTGGTAAGTGCTACTGTACGTGACGAAAGTACAATTAGGCACGACCTGTACGAAGTACGGTAGAGCTAGTAGATTCTTTTAAATATGAGCCTGCGTATTGTAACAAGTACGTAAGTCCTTTGTTATACATTTTCTACACGGCGATCTCGAATCGATAAGAATTGTATTTCTCGTTCGATCACATAGTAAACGTGTGCCTCATCGTATTACGCTAAAATAGTTCATTCGAGGAACAAACATCGGTAGACGTTGCGGAACATTAGGATCGTTTATATTGAGGGTCGTGCCTAATATGATATTATATAGGCAGTTTGGACCAACAGAGTGACACGCGATTGCTAATAGACGAAAAACGCCAATTTAATTTTAGCCATTCCGACTTGGAAGCAGACGACGAGGAATTCGACTCCCTGAATCAGTCTGACAGCGTGAATCAATCCGATCACGGAAATCACGAGCCGCAGACGTCTGTGAATACTGGCAGCAGGCCTAGACTGCCTACGCCCACGGGAGACAATCCACACGAAGTATTTTCTTAGTATTTTCTATAAAGAAAATATTTAATCACATCTGGTGTAGTAGTAACAAGGCTTTAGGATAGAGTAGTTGAGTTATTCTAGTCAGGTCTCATACTTACAGGGACCTGACATTTATACAAGATTGATCTTTTCTCATCATTTCCCTGCAAATAATAACGTAGTTCAAGCCAGAGACTTCGATTTTTCAAAGAAGGAAGTATCTTTTAACAAGGTCTTAAATGATTAATGTTTGAGAATAACGAATTACTTGTTACGACGTCATCAAATGTCTGCGAGTTTAATTATACTGTATCCTAAATAATTCGTAATGTTAAATCAATGAGAAAGAAATGAGGTTAAGTGCTCATAACGATTGAAGTAATCGTTATTCGCCAGCAGTCATTGATCGAATTAATCTTCGATGGGTAATAACGTGTATGTTAGCTACAGTGAGCAACATAACTTACCAATAACCATAGTCTTATAAATCATTTTTCGTCCTTCGCTGTAGTTAATCAATTTAAAATACAAATTTCATAAGCTATAATATCGTTTTTTTTTTTTAAATTTCAGTTGATCGAGCGAACGCAGGAGGAGAACAGGAGGCTACTGTCGCTCCTCGAGGATCGTGATCATAAGATCATGGCTCTCGAGGCCCGTCTGTTGCAACAGAAACACGAAATGGCCATGGAACGCGAGCGACTACGGGAGGAAAATGCCGCGTTGATTCGCGCAATGGCGGCTCTTGCCAGTAATTAGCTTTCCTTCTCGCAAGGACACAACCCGACGCTACGTATCAATCCTACGATCGATTCTAGAAATCATTGGATTAGTGGATCGAAAAGCTATATATAACAATAGTTTATATTAATCGTGAATGTACTTGTTAATAATAGCCAAGAGAGAAATAGCGAAGCGATTTTAAACGAAAAAACATAACACAGAAGAAAGATGATTAATTGATAAGCCAGGCTGCAAGAGAATTAGGGTAAGTTACACAGTAATGCTACAGTCCGTTTTCAATTCCTCTGTATAATGTTTTTGTAATAAGCAGTAGATCTCGTCTCACGAGTTTGAAGGTAATCGATCGTTTATCCGCTTCACTTATAGAGCTTTAGTTGTACAAGTCCAATTACGTAGGAGCCAGTGTTGGGCAAATTTTAATTAAAATTACAATTATTGACCTATGATGACTAATAACGTAGATGTTATTTATTTCTATTTAATCTGAAATATAAAACTTTCGCGAACTGTGGTACGGTTTTTATGATGTAGTCTGGTCATTGCATGCCAATTTTTAAAACTATCTTTTTCCCGATATTTCACTTTTAAAGCACTGTATCATCGTCTTATGTAAGGAAATCATTTTGAAACGGAAATCGACGATTAATCATTAATTTGATCAACGATGAGTTTCAGCAAATAACGATTACTGTAATCGTCAATCGTCGATTAGTTCAATGAAATTAGTCAATTAATGCCCAACGCTGGTAGCGACAAGAAAAATTTTATTTCGCGTCTTCATATCGTTGGTATCTAATCTTGCGCGATAAGTCGAGGCAAATATGTTTTTTTGCAATGTAACAGCTTAACAGTAGAAGAGGTGCTCCAGTTTGTTATGTCATTGTCAGTCAAATGAGTGAACGAGATTCGTAAATATTGACGAATTTATCCTCGACGCGATTGTAAGACCCTCTGAATGTCGTAGTGTTCGAACAGCGTGTTTTATACTCCCTCTATCGCTAATGTTGGATCTAATGTTAGATCTTCTGCGTTAGTTTTCTACTCGCGGAGTTCTTCGCTTCGTCATGTTCCAGAGATGGGCAAAATTTCATTTCGATAATAGATTTCGTCCACCTCGTATTGGCGTAAAGATAAACAAACAGTGTAATTGAAGGCGATTCGTGTACATAGATAGGCACAAACCAAGCAATTTCGTGGCGATCGCGATGCATTTAATTAAATTGAAAACAAGGAACATCTTTCATGCATGGAGTCGTGAACAGAGCGAAACGTAACGAAGGGGTGCGTCACGTAGAGAAAGCAGAAACTTCGACATTGACCCCTATCTACTATTAGTTATATATATATACCGCTGCAACCTAATACTTACTTACAGCGAAGCGTATATACGTATGTATACATTTAGAAAGCAGGAGACTGAGGTGTGCGAGAGTGCATTGTGCATGTGAGCGAGCAGAATAGAGAGAAAGCAACAGATCGAATTTGTATTTACGTACTTCATCGTATGCACAATCATATTTTTATTCCTCAATTAATGAGTTCGAAGAAAATAATGAATTACGTTGAAAAAAAAAAGGAAACACAAAAGACATACAAACACGTGTCTCGTTTATTATTTGACCGCGTGCACGATTTACGCAGCCGCCATCCGCGACCAACTTGGTTTTTCTTGTATCGAGTTTAATTCCTCCTGAATGGGAAACAAAGCGTATCGATATAAGAGATATTGCTCGGTCTAAGGAGATCCCACCCGATTCCATCGCGAGAATTTGGAAACTTTATTATATTCAAAATTCGATATTTTCTGTCTAAATAAACATTTTCTTAATAATCGTATCTTTTATGTTTCTGACCTTTTTCTCAAAGCGAATTGCATGACATAATTCATGTACTGTATCCGTAAGTGTATTAATCATCACGAAAAGTTTCAGTTCAACGTGTCGCGTATTTTTCCCTAAAAAAAATTCCAAACGACAATTTCCCGATCCGTGGCGCAAGAATCCTTTTAAATGTAAGAAAAACATATATACGGAAAGTCATCGTTCGTGAAACGCAAGGAATCGACCGCAAGAAGCGTGCGATTTATATTTTTATTCATAAAATAACTAAATAAATTTTGATATGATACAATACTTGTCCTCGCGCGTATGCATACGTTACACGTTATATTTAACTGTACATTTAAAATGAAAATCGATAGGATCCGATCGTACGTGAGCGTTTCCACGAGTCGATCGGTTCGGTGCTCGTTTCCATCCCAGCCGATGTGTGGGTGCGTGCTCTCGCGCGCGCAACTGGATCGTTAGCAGTTGAATCTCAACATGTGCATACCGACGCAGAAAGACACCAGCAATAAAGGGATACGTCAATCTACGACAAATCGTTATCGTCTCGAGATCTAGGGTCGATGCAAAACAGAACCAGAAAAGCATTCGATGGCCTTGAGCGTCCAACTGACTCTATCCCAACTAGTAAACCTTCCCAGTAACTCTTACAGTGCAATGATATACAACGCGTTCGCTGTTTAACCGTTTTAAGGCTCTGCTTTGCTAGTCCTAGTCACGGGATCACGTCCGAACAGCCAGTTATCGCTACCCCAACTATTTATCGCAGGTCTACACGTATAATTTTATTGTTAAAGTTCTCCCACAATCCAGTAAACGCTACATACACGTCATTTACATTCTCACGATGCCACAGGTACTACGCGCTCGCGTGGCTCTCTGGTTACCTTTCTCGCTCTCTCTTTGTTTTCATATGGTGCTACCGATCTTTCATCTCTATCGCGAGTCTCTCTTCGTCATCGCCAGCGTCTTTGCTCCGCGACATAATACATGTATATTTACAACGCTATTCGCTACACTTTTTACAATGTCCACGGAGGTGTCGCGACTCGCTCCACCCATCGGCGACCGCGTATCACCTCCGTGATTCATAAAAGAGAGAAAATAAAGGCGACATCTCTTTGATATGTACCGTTTTTCTTTATCGTTTCTCGAGAAAATTAGAGAATTTGAAGGAACTTGCTCTGTGTCTCGTATGCTATTATTACTCGTTTTCTCATCTTCACGCACTACAGCTCTCTCTTTCTCGCTTGTCAAGCATTTATTGTCAACAGTTGAGTCTCTAACGTAGAAAGGCATATCGGTTAAAAACGAACTTCTCTTGTTGTTCTGCTTTTTTGAACAGCTGCTCGGTTTGATTAACAGCGGCGATTGTCGTGTCGTAACAGTATTCGCACGTGTTACATTATTTCTTAAATCAACGTCCCCTGTGTGTTGTAGGCCGTAGCTCGAGGTATTTCAACGTTCAACGTGGATTTTACGTCTTGTTTTTCGTTTCGTTCACGTTAATCAACGAGGATGACTCGTGATCGACAAAAATAAAAGCGATTACAATGCTAGGTACGTGTTCTCGACGATGGACAACAATTTTTGGTCATTGCGGCGAACTTCACTCATAGTTCGTCTGAATTTGAAACTAAAAAATTCCTGTTTTGGCATCGTATGTGTTCGTTCTAAAATCGTATCCGTTATCCCTCGAGTTGTCGACGACGTTGTTACAGTCTAAATTAATTGGCGGGGGGCATTTACTCTCTCTTTCGCACCTTACAGTAAACATTACATCCCAACAAACGACTAGATCACGATGGTTGGATCTCAACCAGATCCTTAAATGCTACGGAGCGCTTGTGGTTAAGTTAAATTCCGGTTAACGATATATTATTTATCAAATATAAACCACTTCGCTATCAAGTAATGTAATATACGAATACAGATACAAATAGGCAAAGGCAAAAAACGCAAACATAGGTATTATTGATCTCAATTGACATGCATTCAACCGTTTTCATTCCACGTACACGCGTCCCCCGCTGGCAAACTGGCTTTATACCTGGGGTGCAGTCACTCCGAACGTACAAAGACTCGTTCTCGCAATGTCTTTGTGCGCAACAGCGTTTCCAAACAGTGTCCCTGACAAGGTACTTCTAAGACTCCTCGGAATAGGGTTAGATCTCTTTTGAGGAGCGATTAAAATAATAAAAAGCAAAAACGAAACGGGGAGGGGGGGAGGGGAGATATTGAAACAAATAAAATTGTCATTCTATGGTCTAGCAAGTGAAGGAATCGACTTGGCTAAGGGATGAGGTCCCAGGAATCTCTACTCTTTCAGTTCTGCTTTGTATGCTGTTGCAGGAAGATCTCTTAAGTCGATGCTTTCACTTTGCAGGACGCTAACCCTCTATCGCATAATTATTTATAGGTCCATGAAGTAATCAATGCCTAAATCTGTAAGATTTTGATTAAGTTTCCAATTAGGCAAATGCAATAGAGGGTGAAACGTTTCTAAGGAGTAGAAATCTTTCCGAACTAAACATAGTAAAATCGAATGTTCTCGCTAAGCTTGCGAGATAAAATAAAAGGTAAGTTTCCTTTTATGGGAGATGAGGAAGAGCGCGTGTGTCTCAGACAATTGTACCAAGATGCTGCGGAACACTGTCGCATAAGTACACCTTTTAACGACGATTGCACCAAGTCTCTCTCTCTCCGACGAAATAAATAATTCGCGACGTGGCACGTGCATGTTGCCCGCAACGAGGGACAGCGTGTAGGGATCCAGGCAGGTTTGACGATCCTCCGCAAGATGGACGTCGCGCGCATTATTTGTCTCTTTTTCCGTGCAGTCCTGCCGATCGAGGCTTCCTCTCATCTTCCCTTCCACTCAAATAAGTTATCCGGTGAATAAGAAATATACTGTTTCCGTAAAATCAGCCTTTCCCGGTATCTGGGGGCGATCGCCAAGGCACGTGTAGCAAGGTAATCCGAGTTCTTCTTCCGCGGGAGAAACAGGGAATACGAGTTCGATCCACGCGGATATGCAGGATATGTGTACAGTAGTTTTCATCTGGCAGGGCCCAGGGTGCGACAACCGAGGCCCAACGTATCCGGAGGCGGTCCTCACACGCTGCATCCGGACGTCACCTCTTCGCTGTTCTGCTGGTGCGACCAGCGACATTGATGACAGCTCTTTGGCTCTTCAGGCGCCGGGGCCACACCGCCCGACGCCCTCAGCCCCTGCTCTAGCTCGAGTAGCTGGCCCATGAAGTTCAAGTTCGGACTGATGATAGGCCGCGCGTTCTTCACCAACTTGTACGCCTCCACCATCGACAAACCTTTGTGCCGCATTATGTACGCGATAGCAATCGTCGCGCTGCGCGACACTCCCGCCTGACAGTGAACCAGTACGCTGCTTCCGGCTTTTCGGGCTTCCTCTGCAAAAGAAAAAGGTTCCTTTATTAGTACAATGACGAAAATAGGAGACTTTTAGTTGTTATCAGTGAACAAACACGACCCAATTAGGTCTACTTTGAATTCCTCGCAACTCTGTCTTTTAGACGTGCTCAGAATATGGTCTACTTAAAGATAGCTTAAAAGTAGGTCATGTTTGGACTCATTTTCATCAAGAGAACCTCGCCAATTCATTAACATTACTTTCACAGAAATATAATGAAATGTTCATTTCTTTGGTCTTAAATTGATACCAAAAAGAAAGGTCGATTACTTATTTTACTGTTACTCTCAGATACATTATACACGGTACTTGTAAGCGACAGAAAGCTGTAAAATAGGATTCCACGAAGTGGAAGTAACCCGTTTCATGCGATATGAAATTCGTAGGTCAGATTGAAATGGGTTCAGGGACGAGGGTCATCGACGTATGTCTGGTGTCTACGTCATCCGGAATTTCTAGGAGGTGATTTACAGGAATGGGCGAACACAATGCTCTCTGGTAGGGCGTGCAACCCGTTCGGATGACGCGAGATCGCGTTATAAACGGTCAAACAAACCAGTCGCGGTAACCCAAACAGGCGATTCGGTTACGTAACATGGGGGACGCTATCGTATCGCCAATGAGTCACGGCGCCGCGCGCCCGTATCCTATGTAACGTCCTACTACGTGCCGGAGAGAGCATGAGAGCCGCTGCAAGTGCACGTGCACATACACGCGGAACCTCGAGGCGGCGGCGAGCGAAAAAAAGGACTCGGCAAACGCGGCTTTTTGCGGAAGAATTCCTCGGAGGTTAGGTTTCGAAAGCGTAACAAGCGAAGGGACTTGACTCGAATCTAGACATTGGGAAAATTCTATTAGAAGAGTAGAAGATGAAGAAAAAAAAGGAAGCTTAGACATATAGTTAATACTCCCTGCTTTCAAGTAAACTGGAGTATATAAATAGTGTTTGAAAATAATTCCTGACGTCCAGGCTTATTTACAACCTGAGTTATTGTTTGTTTTATTCATACATTACTGGAGTATAAAAGTAACTAGGTCAGAAATAAGGTCAAGTAGGACCAACACTAAAATACATAACATATAACTTTAAACCAATAAGAGATTATAAGATTGAGATAGTCTGTCAGGTTGTTTTCAAGCAGATGACCAAGTTGCAGCCTCCAAATCTACAACAATGAAATATATGTACCCAGATTATCTAATGGAAGGAAGGGTTACAAGCTTTGACACTGAAGAATACACCCAGGTGCCGTTCCCCAAGTGTCGATTAATCGCTAATAAATCGCCAAACTAAGATAGGAAGCGCAACGAATCTTATCTGGCTCATGCATCGAGGGTCGCGTAATCGAAGTAGTTTAGGTAAGCGTTGGTCGAGGCGATACGGTGTGGTGCATCGGCCCCTAAACGATACTGCGAGCCGGCATCTGCTATGAGTCACGGCTGACGAATGGCCAGACAGAGACGGGAAAAATTGGGGAGAAGGAAACCCATAAGGGAGGATGAAATGGTGAGAGAAAAATTGGGGATCTGGGGGGCATGATCATTATAGATGAAACGACGGATGAACACATGAGAAACCGGATCGAAGACGTTAACGGAGGCGACGTTTAACTCTCCACTTCCTACAACTCAAACTATGATCCAATATAGACTTATTTCGTCTCTCCCTACCTCTATAATTAAAGGTTGCATCAAATCAGAACGCCTAGAGGTTGTTTTATTAAGTGGAATATTCAAGTAGCTACTAAATTGTTCACCAGAATGCAGTTGATCACACGTAAGCTTGCTAATTAGAATCGAGAACATAATAGAAGAACCCAGAGCTCCTGTCAAGTGTCTTACAAACTACAATATCGAAATAATTATAACAATCGAATGAGTCAAGAAGTACGAACAAAAGTGGACAAATGTTACTACAGAAAAGAGGATGGGAGAGGGTGTGAGTCACAGTGAGCAACGGGCCGCACAGAGTGTGCAGAGATATATTTTGGTAACAGAAGGCGCATGTGTACACAATGATGGAAAGCTACGACACCTGTCGCGATCCCGAAAACGATATCGTGTTCCGGGAAATCGGACGTACTTGTTGCCTGGACGCTGTTTGTTTTATCTCCCTTGGGGGCCCTCCGTTCCTTGAAATGTTAAAATTAAAACGGGAGATTCATGTTCTGGGAACACGTGAGGCTATTACGACTCGCTGCGCAATTGCGCGATCAAACGCCATGGAATTGAACTGATATTTATCAAACGAGTTGGTTGGGCTGAGCTTTTGACCTCCGGTCTGTAAACACTTGACTCGAGTGGCGAACAAGGGACGGCGAAACAGTGGAAACGATTATATAAATAACATTTGCTCTTTTTGACATTGTCTTAGAGTTACATCGAGTATTTTTCTAATGCTCTCTAACGAATAACACAATTGCAACGTATATTTTCCTGTCCCAAGTGAATGCACCATGAAGACAGTAGGGCAATGGGATTCGAGGAGCACACAGCTGCCCGTTTGCGGTAGAGGATCCTCGGATGACGGCTCGTCGACGCAACGCGTTCGCCCGTTTCTTTTTTTTTTCCCTCCCTCGTCGGTGGCGTTGCACGACGCAGTTTGGTGTAACGGAAACAGGGTGTAACCAGCCGTTTCCGGTGGACCATTCACCGCGCGAGGACTAGAAGACGAAAGGCTTCCATTCATGAAACCATGAGTCACGCGCGCGAGCGAACCACCGATCAGCGAATGCACACCAGTGAATCCCCTTCTTCGCGGTGCCCCAGTGCCTGGGCTGCGCTCTCCTCGTCCGTGTCAGTCGTGTGTTTATTGCACCGCATTCTGTACCCACGTAGACGTGTGCGTAACGCGAGACGAGAGAGTCGTTTACGTGTCTGCCCATGCGTGCACACAGGGAGAGCTCTACCGAATGCGCAACTGGTGGAATGCTGTACCTGGCCAACCGTCCCGACACCGTAGGGACTGTTGCGTGAAACGAAGGGCACCTTGGAGCGTTGACCGTTAAGACGTCTCCCGTGGCCAAACAAAGCAACGCTGACTTCACCCCTCGAGGTCCTACCTTCAGCTGTTCCGCGCAGGAACTTGTTCCCAACTCTTTGCCGTACAAAGGAGGTAGTCATCGCGAACGTGGCAGTTTTAAGGGATTGTACTTGGGTGAAAGGGGGGCTCTTAAGAACAAGTTCAACCTATTCTATACAATTTTGTTGAAAGTAGCTACTAAATTGTTCAACTGCGGAACCTTCCTCGATTTTCCGTCTACTTTCATCGTTTCTATTGGGATTGCTATGAAAATCTAATATCACCTTTCTGATAACAAGTGAGCACATCTCGTATGGGAACCTCTCTATACTCCTGAACAAGCTCCCAGACGGGATGGAAAGTTTAACCGCCGCGAGTCACAAAGGGCCTCGTCCTTGGTTCCCATGAGGGGAAATAAGAGGGGCGCCTTAAATTCAGCCCGTTAGGAAGTTGCTGCGTTTGGCACAGCCTAAGAAGACCATGGCTACCATGGGACCTCGCGTTACAAACATTGCAATCTCTACTTTTGTAGCTAACAGTGTACGTGTTGTATAAGAAGATCCTTTTGAAAGAACTATAGAAGATCCTGAATGGCCCAAGATGTTGAAGACTTCGAGGTATGACAATCTTCAGCCAACAGAAAGCTGTGATACGGAAGAAAATGTATTTGGAACTGCAAATGGTGAATTTAAGTAGCTATGTTCGTTCCAGCAACTATACGTCGGAACTATGAACCGTGAACGAAACGGAGAAGCTTACAGCGCAGCAGACGAGAACAGCAACGACGATCATTGCCCGGGGACACACCCAGTCAGCCGAAAGAATTACTCATCGACAGAGGCCAACGTGCGACTTTGTGAGCTCGCTCGCCCTATACGATCTCTCTCACGGTGAATTAAACGCAGCCTCCGCGAATGTCCTCCGTAACCTCCTGATACTTCGCACCGTCAATGCAATTAGACCAATTTACCCGAACAACTATACACGTCCTCCTATTTTCGTCGAATCACGCGCGCAACAGGTTTGCAAGCCTCAATGGATCGACCACGCTCGCTCGTTCAATGTCAGCGTGCATTATTAAACGCGTCTCGCGTTTCATCTCGCCAACTATTCAAACGCTTCTCTTGACATCCAATTCATCAACCGCCGGGTTGACTAACGGTAACGTGCTCTTGCAGCTGCATGCCAACGTTGAGGACCCGGACACGTTTCAC
This sequence comes from Hylaeus volcanicus, assembly GCF_026283585.1. Lineage (NCBI taxonomy): Eukaryota > Metazoa > Arthropoda > Insecta > Hymenoptera > Colletidae > Hylaeus > Hylaeus volcanicus. The sequence goes on from NC_071982.1 coordinate 15,495,594, forward strand.
GAGGAACTGTTCTATTTAAATGACTAGGTGTCAGGGATGACATAGACGTGACTATGGTTAGATACGGATCTGGAATAGTGAATGGTTGTTATCAAGGAACTATTGCTAAGGTGGTAGGTCCTGTCCCCCAAGTGCGGAGCAAGGGACAACAAAACGTGTTAAAGGACGGTGTCTTAGTAAACCACTCACCGATGAAGTCGAAGGCCTCCTCGAAGTACTGTTTGAGGTTTTGGTGCCCGGAATCCGAGGCAGGGATCTGCCTGTAGGTAATACCCCTCTCCTCGTGATATCCGGGCAGCTGCGAAGTGACGTTAAGGACTCTGGTGGCGCCTAACGCGCGAAGGAGTTGCAGATCAGCCGCGTCTTTGCCATTACCAAGGTACAGGAAAGGTAAAACCCGGGACGCGGGGTGACTGTCGATGTCTGCAGGTTGGGGAGTCGGTGGCCCCGACAAGCTCAACATTGGACAACCTGGTCCAGGGCTCGGGCAACCGCTAACCGTCGACGGGCCAGCTCCGCCCGCTGGGAGAAGCGTGTCCTCGCAGAGGTCCCTGTGCCGCCTGTGGAACTCTTTGTGTCCACCTGGAAAACGAAACAGACGAACGTGTCCGTTAGAATGAGAAACAATTCGGTTGGATTTTAGGGTGCTAGGGCGACTAACCAGGTCGGCTCGAACTGCTACCGGTCGTGGGAACTGATCGTGCCAAGTATCGAATTACTGGTAAAGCACCGATACCCTGACCGCGCAGGTGCTAGCTACCGATTGCTAACATAACTTCTGGACTGTGGAAAAATCGGGGCGACGCTATGGTTTACGGGCGCACCTTGCATAGGATTATCAGTGGAACCCTTTGGGACTAAGCTTTCAAGATTCAAGCTTTGAAGATCTCAAGGCTTGAAATTCCAAGCTTTCAACATACAAGCTCTGTAAGAGGAATTAGAACTAAATGGCTAATAAAATGCATTCCTGAACACAGATGAGAAAATAAAAGTTCCTCTAATCCAATCACTACGCTCTCAACCTGGCAAATTCAGATGGCCACGTAGCTTGCAAGTGTTTCGCTTGCAGTGACCAATCCAGGCAATGAACCCGTTAACGGTATTCTACCGTAATTCCATTGTTTGCTCTGCCAGACTCATCGAAAGCGGCCGCGATGACTCTCTGTTTACTCGATTTTGCGAAACTTAAAAGACGGCCGCAGAAACGCTGCGCAAATAAAGTCGAAGACGGGAAACAAAGACCAAGACGGATAGACATGCCGTTCCCTTTCCGTGTTCCTCGAGGAATACAATGAGTCGATTGACTCCCCACCAGGCAGAATCACGACCTGGAATTGTGTACGCAACGATTTCTCAAGAAACGAGCGGCTAATAAACCTGGCCTATCGCGTGGCAGATTCACCATACTTCCGCGTGCAATGCTCAAACATGTACTTCTCGCCAATAGAAACAAGAGAAACTCTACACCCCCTCTGAAGGATATACGATATATTGAGGCACGCCCTATAAGAATTTGGAATCTTGGCACTCTAGGTGTGTTCTTTGCGGTTTTCGAAGCCCCATCGAAGCTGCTATGTGAATCTTGATCCTTGAAAGTCTTCCAGTCTTAAGAAACGTGAGAGAGACCCCCTCTGTCGGGGAGGGTATGGAAGAATGCACCGAAAAATCTAAAATTGGTAAACGAATGCGTTACGTTAAGCAACGAGTCATCGTCGACGAGACAGGAAAGACACGAGGAAAAGCTTCGAGAAAGAGGAAGCGAGAGAGGAAATGGAGAACCCGCGAATAAACGGCTTGGGGTAAAAATAAAGGAACACCGAGTGCGTGGGGTGGGAGGGAGGGCAAGGAAGAAATGTGGGCTAAAAGTGTCTTCCTCTCCTGACCTGCAGCTCGTGAGGCCTGGCCTGGCTCAACGATGAGTCACTCTATTCGCCCCCTGCCGTCGCGCCGCACGGCCGCCAACCCTGTGGCTGCTGTCGCGGCCGATGATTATTCCGCAGTCGCCGCAACGAAACTTCCTTTCGGTTAGGGGAGAGGGCAGGCCCTCCTCCTTCCGGATTCGATTCGATCCGTCACGTTACTTCTATTTAATACACCCAACGGCAACACGCGTCCCTATTCGACTTAACCACCTCAATTTATTAATTACGAATCCTAACGGAATTCAAGTAACGTTTCAGTATATAGGATTTTGGGTTGTGTAACTTAAACAATCTATGTACATACTTGCTCATCACAGGTTGCTCACTCAATGCTTTTGGATAGAACCGAATTTTGTGTCTACAGAACTGTTCTGTATCAACGTGAAAGTAAAAAGCTTTGAGGGCTCAAGCTTTGAAGATTCAAACTTTGAGGATCCAATCTTTGAAGACCTAACAATAAGCTGTAAGGTTCTAAGCTTTGAAAGTTAACAGTTCTAACTAGAGTTCTATTCACCCATGGGTCAGCGATCGTAAATGTCACGCCTCTTTCCGTGAATAATCATGGTCCCTGGTTTTATAGCCAGCATTGAAGTCTAAACGGATGATTACCTGCTATCGACAATTCCGTGTAAGTAGATGTAATGCAATTCCATGACCTACTCTCGTGGTTTTGCCGGAAATCGTAAATTTCGAACAGGACGTGTCGAGTGAGTAGCAACTATCGACGAAGACCTCGTGTAACCTCCTGTCCTACACGGATGGCCGTTTAGCTTTCAGGGCGAGTACCTACTGATAACGTTCGATAAAGATAGTTTTCAGTTAATTGGTACACATTAGGAAGAAAAATATTACTTCATTATAACCAACAACTTCTTTCCTAATAAGGAATTTAAATAAAGATGACTTCGTACAAGTACCTGTACACATATTCTATTAACCTAGGAAGATCAACAACTCTTCACCAAAGTGTCAAAATAAAGCAAATGTTTTTAATTATTTCCTCATAGCCCTCATAAATAGCCAACGTATTTTCTTTACATACCATTTTATCACGCTCTTTTTAGCTGCTTTCCAATGTATTTTTTCGTCGACAAACACGAAATATGTACGACGTTTTCCAATTGCACGCATAACGGTCGCTGTACAGGTTTGCCAACGTTGTAAAATCAGTCGGTATTAAGATCTACATATCCCTAACAAAGTGGCGCAATCGCGCCGCCTATCGATAGGGGTATCATCCTACGCCTAGGACTGGTTCAGAGGGAAATCGCAACTTTGTCGTGGGCGTTCTATTGTAGCACGGTCAGGCCATAGCGAAATACGGTTCCCCCATGGTATATGATACATTGCGATGTCACAAGTTCACGTTTAAACATTGCGATACCCGATGCATACTCCTGTCGACCGGCAAACGGTAATTAGGCTTAATAGGTCGCAATTATTAAGAAAAGGGGTACGCGTGTGCCCTCGCAGGGCATTGGCCTGATTTTCATTGCGACTGCTTTGTAAAAGATCTTAACCTCTTGAGCACGACTTTCAATCTCAATTGATACGATACGGTTATTTAACGTCTCGTGATTTCTAACGGTTGTTTTAATGGAAACAGAGATGAGCGTTGACGCCATATTGAGAAAATCTAGTAACTAACTTGAATTGTCGATAACGAAGAAATTGCAAGACATTTGTTTCATCCGATAACTGATGATAAAGTACAGGCAGTTTAGGTTAATACAGCAATAAGGGTAGACAATTTTCGCGACACCTGCGAAACGAGAGCAACGAACCTCGAATAACTTGATTGATATAATGACCCAAATGAAGCGACCCACATTCCACTTTGCAGCGACCATGCACAGCTGTACACCATCTACATTTAGTCGAACACTGATCTTTCGACTGATACATCGTAACTCGGTGCTCAATTCCCAGTAAATTGGTCGACTTAAATTTAATTCAACGATTGATTAAAGAAAAATGCAACTATCGCAAGATTCTTCGAATGTTGAGACAGGCGATAGAACTTATCGACATAAGATACCAATAACGGCATTTATCGACACTAACAAAATTACCCTACTGGGCGTTAAAGAATAATTTCGCGTACCCACGATCGGTAAAGTTTTCCATAAATTCAACTTTGATATTGACACTTGGAGGAACGGGAGATAGAGTGAGCTGTAGATTCTCTCTAAATAGGGCGGTTAAGTAGCGATCGGTACATGTTTGATTTTGAACTTTTGTAATAAGAGACCACACGTTTAAATCAAAACAAGTTATGCTTCGTAAGCTATCGAAAATGTATACAACAAGACGATGGATGATCCTGCAGTTTTAACGACGTGCCCTATCTCTTTGCTGGTACTTCACGGGGAACCCATAATCAAAGCTATCATACGAGACGCAGCGAAAGAATTTTTCTCGTTCGCGACGGATAAGGGGTTATCTACACGGTGTGATTTAATGCATAAAACGGGAGCCCGATTAACAGCGCGTCGAGGCATTTAAGCGCAACCACCCTTGGGATAAGGAATCCGTAAATTCCACCATTCCGTAGATTAACAAAGAACGAGTCATCGAGGACGCGTTACGCCTAAAATTCGAGATACCAAAGTCTGAGTCATCGCGAGGAGATTGTATTTACCCGCGTGCCTCGTCCAACTACGTATTCTCCCGTCACCGCGTCCAGACGTTTCAGAAATACCTTTGACCATAATAGTTGTCGACTGACGTCGTGAATTAGGCGGCCAAATGGAACAGGTAACCAGTAGCGAGGTGTGATTAACCCGCGGCTGTTGATGGCATGTGGCCAAGGGGTGTTAAATAAAGATGAAGATAAAAAGTGCAGGGGGGGGGTGCCAGACGTTGATTTCAATAAATTTTGCAGAGGATGACAGGAGTCGTGTACGAAATTCATAGGCATGGTAACGATTGAATATGGTTATGTATTTTTAAAATAAGAGGTCAAAGGTTGGGAATTCCTGCTTACATCTGTACTACAGATTCCATTATTGGTAATACCACTATATACTTTTTTTTATCCTTTTTAGAATTCTTTTGAAATATATTAATTGACTCGATGGAATGTGGTATGTGGTATAAAAAGTAACGAAGTATAACACACAGTGGGTGTAGAATGTATTCGTACACCGATCAATTTCCCAAAAAACTTTTGCGTGAAATTGTAGTTTCTTAACTTCTTTTTTTGTAATCAATGATATTTTACATATACTCGGAAGTCTCTAAGATAGATATAGTCCAAACAACATTTACTAGTTAATATAATTTGTGAAATTAACAGAAAGATGCGAAAAGTGGGTGAAAGTATAGAAGCAACAAGTATTTGGACGATTCTTATGACGAACCATTTACAGCAGAGTTTGTAACGTAAATACATTAGTTTATTGCTCCGTGCGAATTTAGAAAACATCAAATTTCCAGTAAAGTACTTTTAAACAGTTGCCCGAATACTTGTTAATTTCGCAACTTACATGAATAGCTATTTGTTTTGTAATCTATCTATTTTAGACATTTCCGAGAGTACGTAGAATGTTATTGTTTATAAAAAATAAGTTAATAAATTACAATGTTACACAGTTTCTTTGGAAATTGATCGGTATACGAATACTTTCTACACCCACTGTATACCGTATAACATTCTAGACCAAACGTTTGTATTTCTCCCTATTAGACTTGGAACGATATCATTGACCCGTTGCGGTCGTACGTCGAGCGAGGCTCGACAAAAGGAAACGAAGCATATGCTGGTATCGACATCATACATGAAGGTACAAAGTAGTCTTTACGATGTGAAACGTGGGATATGTCTGAGAGATCCTATGACGAGGCTATCTTAATCTCGAACTCAACACCACGCAGAAACATCTAAACCCTGGGTACCTGAGTAACAAGAAACGCTCAAAGATACCAGAGATTTCTCGCATTGTTCAGCGTTCCATTCAGTGGGACGTAGCTCTTTCCAGACGGTTTTGAATTGCTCAACGGAAAACGAGGAACCAGATCATCGTTCGACTAAAACGTTAGCGAAAAAGCGCGGATCGCTACGCTTCGGGGACGACAAAAAACTCAAGTCGCATCTCGGTCCAGCAACGCGGCTAACGAGACCACGGAATAACGTACACAGAGATGCACGCCGAATGAATCACTTTGAGGATGTTCGATTCTGCATCGATATTCTAGAAACGAGATTGTGGTATCCGAGCCCACAGAAGGGTGTAGAATAAACAATTTAATTGTTCCCTATGTTATGGATTTGAAATTACACGTGGGTACAGTTGGTATCTAGAAAAACCAACTTCTCCAAACAAAATTCTATTCGTCCCACCATCGATTTGTTTCCCAAGAATCGAACATCCCTGGACTCCCGCTGTCCGGTACCAGAGAGCACAGAGAAACGTACACACGATGACTCACATACCGAGTAAAACATAAAGACACAAAAGTAGGGCTCTTACCCCACGGCTCGAGATTCTCCAGAGGAACAAGCCTCAGCACAAGGCACGGTGCTTCCTTCTTCATTCTCATGTTCTGTCTTCGAGAGATTTGCTCCACGATTTTCGTCGACTCTCACCTCACCATTTGACACGCACGGGTACAGGAGAAGCGCAGAAACAACTCGAATCCCTGTCACAGTCGCGTGCAATCACCCAACAAAAAAAGATCACTGATTCTGGTACGCGAGGTAACGCTAATCGAAAACGTCTTGGATCGGATCGACAGTAAATACACTGTATCGTGAACGATGGATCGCGTACTGAGGGGAGTCCGTGTCGTGATTCGATTCCTTTTCAACGATCCGGCGTCTACTGCTAGACTGCACGAAGCAACGGCAATCTCTTCGCGAGAGGCGTGTTTACGCGTTCACGGCAAAACGAGAACTGTTAGTAAAAGATACGTGGCAAAAGCGGCGCTCGCCCTTTTGCTCGTTGGCGGGAGACTGCTGGCTAAGCGGCACGAGAGAGTTTACATGAGGCTCGACTGGGTGACTCATCCGGCTCGACTGCGATTGGTCGGCCACTGCCGTGACGTACGCGAATCGCGCGGCGGGACGAAGACACACGACGTAGTCGAGTAGGCTCCGTGTGCTTATCCTCTTTCTTGCTCCAGCGTCCCTGACTATAGGCCTTTTCTCTTCCTCCCTATCTCCGTCTCACTTCCTCACACGTTCCTTCCTAGTTCACGGGGCTTCGTGCATTTCGTTCGTAGCGGCACGCAACGCTTCACGGCGTCCTATGACGACCTTGTCGCGCGACTTGCTCGTAAATACATAACGTAACGCTACTTTTAACCCTTTGCACTCGCGAGGCGACTCTTGGTCGCCGTTGGACTCTACACGGCGATCGAGGGGCGACCAAGTCTGTTCAGACCGAATCTCGAAGCTTTAGGAGCAGAGTATCTATTGTTGGGAACGGTAGAATAGAAATAAGATTTTTTAGAGCGAATTAGCAATCTTCCTTTTTAGTTATACGTTAATGACGGGATGGGATTGAGTTTATGAGGTCTGAGTCTCGATTCCTCGAGGATAATGAGGCTGACACTTTAAACATGGTTCCTGTATTATAAGATATTGGGTATATTCACCTTTTGTTAATTATTTCTTCCTATATTTATTCCCTAAAGAGCAGCCAACAATTATTTTAGTCCATTTCAAACTAATTATTGCGGTATGCTAAATTTCCATTACATTTAGAGCACCTTGAATCGAAATGAGTGCGATTCAATTGTTAGATTCAAGCGTGACCTTTAAGGCTGACTCGCAACGACTCACTCGTTAACGTTTGTCAACGTTCTTCGGTTTCCAATTTCTTTGAATTCCACCGACAAACAAGCATCCAAAAGTGTGCACTTCGAAATAAAGATGCAGGCTTATGTTTTCAATTTACATTCGATCACTAAGAAAAATTTCGGTCGTGACGAGCCCTCGACTCCAAAAAAAATCAAAGGTTTAGTTTTGCTGGGAACGAAAATAAATCGAGGCATTATGCGTCTCTCGAAACGCAATGATTCACGCATCTGCATTCGTAGTGCAGAGAACCTGCCGAAGAGCGTTACGCAATTTGCCCACAAACACGCGTCTAATTTTACGGCTTATCGCACTGCTTTAGCACTCGCGAAACTGTTGCACGCGACAGGGAAATTTCCACGACGCGACAACTTCACGGATCGGAGAAAACGCGGAGAAATCTTCGTTGCGAACGCACCACTGGGCTCCAATCTTCCGTGTCCCATTCCTCGAAAGAGCATTTCTCTTCTCCGTTGAATAAATACTAGTTCGAATGCTTGACTACTGCAAGAGCATTCAAACACTCATTATTAAGATATTAGACTGCTCGAACACTTGAGTATTATTCGAATAAGTGACTACTGGTGTTCCATTTGAATACTGAAGTATTCGTATATTTCGTGTATTGACCAAGTACCTAATTTTTAAACTTCATTTCCAGTTGAAGAACAATACTATCTTAATAAAAGTATTTAAATGATATATTAGTTCTTGGTACGAGTATCTGCGGCTTATTGGGCGTAAGGGAATTCCGATTCGCGAATTATCTCATAAGCATGAGAATGTTAAAATCTCAAGCCACCAATTACGTTGAATAGAATGTGATTGTTCTTTTTCTAATCGAGATCTTGGATTTCCTGCGGTCGCGTTATGGAGAAACGTTCGTCATCGACTGAAGCTTTTTTCGATAGCGTGACGGTTTCCTGGTAGAGAGTGCAATACTTCATTAGGCAGAATCGGCAGATTCGTCATCTTAAGATGCAAAGTCGAACTTCGTAATGGGATTGTCAAGTATAGGGGTGTCTATTGCGTCACATCTCCGAGCTAGAGTGGCTGAAACTTGGAGCCAAGTTTCAAGTTAATATAGAACCTTCAAGACTTGACGAGATAGAGCTTGGGTAATGATCGTCAGTTTTGACTGACAAGCTTTTAGTGTTGGACCTTCGAGCACTGATCTATGCGTTTGACGAAAGACAGTCGTGCTCGTAACCAGAGAAGAGTCAAAAACAACCATGGTTGTGATATGCATAATGCACCCAATTGTACTCTCCCTTGGTTCATTGTTTGAAATTGCTGTATGTGAGAATATAAGGGGGCTGAAGGCTCCAGATGTTTCGCCATGGAAGTGAATCAAGCGCATGAAGGATCCGAATTATCGGGACATAGTGCCAGCCACTCTGGCATCGAAGTCTCCAGGCGGTTCAAGACGCTTCGCAGATTTCTCGAGTAATCCTTTCTCTCTACATTCAAATAAAACTCAAAATTGACACAACCACCACAAGTAGGATATTGGTTTATTGAATCCACCTTCGTACTTTGTACATGCATTCAGTCGAAGCTTGACATAGACGCCATTATGAGGATGCCGAGGTCTCCAGACGTTTTTTGCTCCTAGTTTATTAAAGGTTCTACAAATGGCTAAGTGAATCTAGGAGCATTCATCTGTTTATCAATATAGTGAGTGATTCAATTCGACTGGCTGGAAATCCCTTCAAGGCCAAAATGACTAACGTTTAGAGAGAAACGCTTATTACAACCGCGAGCCTCCTTCTCGCGGGTGTTCCGAGATCCCTCAAGGCCTGCAACGTTATTGTCATCGTGGCGAGGAAAAGGAGTCATCGCGAGCTGGAGCAGGTGATCCGTCCAGAGATTATTCGCGAGCGTGATGTCATTGGCCAGAGATGATCAAAAATTCTGAAGAATGGTATGAAATAACGCTTCCCATCTCGTGTTTGCGTTAAGACGTCACGGTGTTTGGTTAATTCGTGGGATTAGTCAGCGGACGGGGTTAAAATTCTAGATTAGTCACTCGGAGGGGTCGAGATCATCTTGAGAAGTGGACTAGATCAAGGAGGGACTTTGCATGATACGCCTCTTATGGTTCCTCGGTCCATGATTACGGATGATCTCCGTGATTACGAAGATCGTTCGCGTGGCTCGAAGATGGTGCTTACGAGATTTGCAGAATTTACAACATTGTTTAGATATTTCATTCCTCTGTGGATTCGATCACTATTTCATAGAAAAATCATGCCGTCGGTATAAAACAACTCGAGCTGTTATCTCGAAGTTTGTGGAAAGACACCGAGCCTATTAGTGAAAATTGAAAGGAGTAGCTATATTTTGCACTGCTCGCAATAATCACTCGATGAATCAACCAAATATCAGGCACGCGAATCAACGCCTTGCATTTAATAAGAGAGGATGACACGTAACACCGGGAGCTTTCAAAATATTGATTGCCTCATTACATTGAGCGCTGTATTATGACTCCACCGTGCACAGATAGTTTCAATCTATTCGAAGAATCCTAGCAATGAACGCACATAATGGAACGAAAACACTGCGGCGCGTACAGTGAATCCTTAATGACGGATTAATCACGCCTTATTGCGCGCATTCCAGCTCGGCTGCAACCAACGAGAGCGAATCGCGAATCGAGACGCGAATTCACGATTGATGGCGAAGATCAAGAGCAGAGAATTTAAAATAGACACGATATCTATGAATTTGGAATTTAGATATGAATCCCGCTGTTGCTCATTTTTTAAAATAATTATTAAACTTGAAATGTAAACTTGTTTACTTGTTAAAATTTATAGAAATGAAACATTCATTAATTGCCTTTTCAATTGTATAAAAATTAAACCACTTTTATTAATTTGTCGCAAAATTTCTGGCTATACTTGGTTCGCGACGAAATCGACGTGAATCAAATCGTAAACAGACCGCGAGATACAACTTTGCTCCGAGTCTCTCGTTACGCGAGTCGCAATGATTCATTCTGGACGCTGGGCGTCGAATAAAGTTCATCGATAGCATCGCGATCTAGACGACCACAGACACGATGCATGTTTGGTAACCCTCCATGGGAATCTTATGACCAATATGTGACAGAAAAGAATAAAAAAAAACGTATATCAAACTGTGTACTCTGAACAATAAAAATCTAAACACAGCCAAATTATTACAAATGGAACATTTTCTAAACAAAAGCATAAAGTATACATACACCAACAAAATATATTAATTATACCGAATTCCAAAAGAAATACTCCACTAATGAACCTTGAACGAAGCCAGTACGAGTTTGAATGAGGAAGCAAACTTTCGCTCTCAAGATTAATTAATCGTAATTTTAATGGGTCTGTTTGGTTATCTGCCGGAAACGCAAAAGTTTCGTTTCGCGGCGTAGAATAGCCGGGATAGGAACACCGAGACGTAAAAGTTGATATCGATGCTCAATGCGGTTAGGAATGAGTCACTGGCAGAGCTCTACGCGACCCTGAATTACGCTAACAACCGCGTGCTCGCGCGCGATCCACGCGCGCTTTTGTTTACTAGCTTTCGAGACTCCTTTAACGGATCATGCGCATGATTCAAGCTGAAATTTATGCGAGTATGCGTACATTAGCTACCAGTTCAGAGAAACATCGAGGATCTCCTACGTCTCGCCGCGTGTCGCGGATTTCTGGCAAGCTTTCGAGGCTGTATTGTTTAGTGTAGGTCTCCAGAAATTAACTATAATCCTAGATGCTGGTAATACATGTGTCACTTGCACGTACAACTAAGATTTTTTGGACGATCGAATAGTAGGAGTGAACTTTAGATATTGGAGCACTCGAATGCCATGAATAAACTTCGAACGTCGGCGACTTTTTTATAACAGGAAAGTTATAGGATTCCTGACCGAAGGGGATTAGAAGCGTGCCAGAATGCTAACTGGCGGTTAACATTGTAGTTTACACGCCGCTGCAATGTAAATCTGTCTAGTTACGAGTGTTTATGGTCAGCGCGACAATGATTCGAAACTGGTTGGCAGCGCAGGAAACAATTTCCTGTCGCGCTGTTGTTTCGAATGTTTTATGTCCCGCACGCCTAACGGTGCCAATTTCATTCGCGGGACGCATATTAATAAACTACTTAACGAACGATAAATTCTCCTGTATTGCGAGCAGGAATTAAACGATACATTCTAGTATTATTAAATTAGCCACGATAGAAGACAGGAAAGTGTGACTGCAATAACAACAATTCAGGAACGTTTATTCTACAGGGAAACATAATTTAGAATTGATCATGGCTATTTAAAGAATACATTTGATTATTGGCGCACGAGAAGAATGAATCTGGAGTTCAGTTACTCAACCCTTTTCCCTCGAAATTATCTTCTCCATTATTTAATTTCTTACGCTCCCTTTCCTTCGACAAATTATTTACAACACCTGTCTGTCAAGTAATTCTCAACGTGACGAATCGATACGCGAGATTGCGAATCGATCCAAAGGGCGTTGGCGTTTTTTTAACGAAACACTCGTTATCGATACGCGGTTTTCCAAGCGCCGCGATATTTCTACATTTATCTCTGGCGTTAGTCACGCTCTTTCGCATTTTTTTTCGCGGTTTGCAATAATAGCGTCGCTCAGTCGGGCGACCCATTATTTAGCGATAAAAATTGTTTATACGTTGACGCCTCCGATAATACGGATCTCCCGTTAATCTCTGATTAATCTTTGTTCAACATTTGGTGACTCACTGACGCGATGGAAAATGGGGAAACGAGCCGTGTCCTTAAATACAGTGACTCATCGATCTTTGCGAAGTTACACGGTGCTCCATTTCACTTCGATCCCCCCTGCTGCGAGTGGTAACGAGCCTACGCTAAACGACGTTATCCTTTTTTAAGTGTGATTGATGTACCTAAATTAATTTTGGACTAGTGCATCCTTTATAAGTAAAAATAAAAAAAAAAACAGAAATTGGAAACGGAAATTACAAGGATTCGAAACACCTGACCACTGTACTTTTAAAAATCACCTGAATTTAAATATACGAGGAGTACAAGAAGTCCCAAACAATACCTCTCCAAGCCATCCAGACTCCAAATCACACCCCCCCTCTAGTAATCCCAAACATCCCAATAAATTGATACTCGAATGAATCCCCCAAAATTCCAACCTACCCCCTTTGAAGCAAGTCTCAACCACTCCCCCGACCTGTTCTACCTAGGGTTCGCTGCCCCAGTCGCAGGTGTCGTTTTACACCGTCGTCGTAATACTTTTGATTAATTTCCAGCGATTGGCTGCCAGGAAGCTCTGAATCGAAAGGGGTTGGCTGCCTGTAGGGAGTCCCTGTTTCCCGAAGATGCCGACACGTGCTGCTTCGCCACCCCAGTGACCGTTTAAGCGATGTTTACAAAGCAGGAAAACAGAAGCGACGCACGGGTTCGTACAAGTATTTCCCTTCTACCATCTCTGTAATGTGGCGTCGCTTCCTGAAGGGAAACGCGACGGATGAGAGATGCGGACAAGGAAGACGATAGCAGCCACCTGCCACGCAGCTCGCCTAATGATTCGTCCTCCTGTTGACGGGAATTCGTATAGCAGCGTCCACGGATACACGCGTGGAACGCGTCACGAAGGATTCCGGCATGAATGAATCACTTAACGAGAAACACGCGCCGGGCATACGTAATATTTGTGTCCTCCGTAGAATATTTATTGGAAATGCGGGCGAGGGACGACAGGCTGACTTGCGGGGTCCAGCTATCGTGAAACTGGAGCATTTTTAGGGAGTCAGAAGTGGATTAGACGATGAGGGGGAATGGGAACGTGCGTGGATGGGATTATTTGGTGTTTTGTTAACACATTGCCTAGGCAATGCATAACTATTATGCTACTCGTATACGAGATTGTAGAGCTGGGGTATCATTTCAGGGGAAATGGTGAAGCAGGGAGATATACGCGAGGTTCAGGTGACTGTCATGGTAGGTCTAGCGCTGACATTGAATGTATACTATGGTACTATGTCTCATGAGATGAAACGAAGAGGTATGTTTGAATCTTTTAGAAGGAGTCTGTAGAGATAGTCTGTAGAAGAAGAGGAATATATGAATCTGATGAGATAAGAGAAGTCTTGCTCGAATTCATTAAGTTAGAAGGAAAAGATGAGTCTGAGTCGTTGAGTTTAGAGAAAGAGAGGCCAACTTGAATCTATTAAAATAGAAGGAGGAAAAGATGGACTTGAATCATCTCGAGTTCTCAAGTAAACGTATTTGTTTTCACTATCCTTTAAACTGAATCCTATGAATTAAGTATCGTAGAAAATTCTTTCCACCTGATTCATGTACCTTAATGGAGAGGCTTCAATTTGCACAGGCACCGGTAAACAAATATCGTCGTTTCACAATGAAAAGACTTTCGAGGAGGAGACAAAAGCTCCGAGTATCAAGGTGGATCACGAAGCGTGTAACTCGTAAAGTCCACTCGAAAGTCCGTTCGACGTCTCGCAAAGCTATAACGCAACCATGACTCATGCGATCGCGCAAACACGGCCAGCGTTTCTCTCGAACAACGATCCCTCTGTGCGAACGACGATCCAGCCAATAACGATACCACACCGCCAACGAAATGTTAAAATATCTAATTTTTTTAAAGATTAGTAGAAAAATCCAACCGTCGTATAATTTAATAAGTGCTATGATGGAATAGTAGGATGATACAATGTGCCTTTTCATGTAATTCACCTTTCTTCTATCACTACTGTGTGATTTAATTTTCCTTCTTTTAATTAAATCATTTGTGTCTGAACGTGTCACAATTTAGGAATTTTTATAGAAATTCAATTTACATCTAACTTATCAAAGTAAGTACGAGCCTCCAACTTAAAGCTTAGCGTTGTAATTAAATTCCATAAAAAATTAGATTTCAATCCATTAATTATGAAAGTAAATAAAAAAATCCCCTGAATTAGAGCCATCGTCACCTCATCCCAAGTCATCGATCATGGAGAATTACTCCGAAACCAATGTTCAGGAAATTCGCCTTTCGAACGATCGCTACCAAGACTCCTCTAGGTCCGCCATAGTAATCGCGTTCCTCACAGCTCGTCGATCAAACGGAATTATCGTTGCAATTAACGTTCAACGAGCCAGGGGTCGCGACGCGTCCTCCTTTTCGCCCACGATCATCGATTCCACCCTTCCTCCTAGCTATTTTTCGACGCTTCTCTTATTATTCCTACCGAAAGTGGACGCTGGGAGCACAGGACGCGACGTTTAATTCGTTTCGGGCCGATTGCACAATGCCAGGCGTCGCGACGCGATGATGCCCGGATAAAGAACTCCGGCAGGGGTAAAAATGACGAAGGGATAACGAGGGAGAGGATGAAGAGAATGGAACCGTATGAGCTGGCGGCGAGCATCGGTAGTGAGTCAGTCTTTCAATTTTCTGACCGATGATCCACCCCTCCCGCCCTTCCTGGGGGACCCTCGTGAGCTTTTTTTTTTTAATAGGAAACCCTTTTATAATACAAAATTACTGTCGGTGGTTGGGGGTTTGAGAATAACAAATTGAAATTGAGAATTGCCAGAAGTGTCGAGACAAGGGTTACTATTTAAAAAATGGTAGAAAATTTAACTCTCGAGACAAACTGAACAATGTCACTCGAAATCAGAGAATTCCACCTCGTAAAAAGATCTGGGAATCTCGAGAACGATTTGCACCAGTATGCACAATAATGGAGCAGTTGGCGAGGAGCGACCTAAAAGTTTAAGGGGACCCGTTTAGAGATAGAGGGGCAGGTGTGCGAGCAGTGAAATTAGTATTCCCCCGACGGACACGGTTTTTGGCTATTCATCGGTTAGTCGACCGCGCGACTTATCGGACTATTTATCGCGACACTTATCATTCAGGTGCCATGCTCGATACGCGACTGTTTAGTCACCCCGATTGAGACTGAAAAAGTACGGACGCCCAGGCCTGATAAGAATAGGTCGAGCACATCGACAAACTGTTCTGATAAAAAAAAAAAAAACGAGAAAAAAGAGAAGAAAAAAAAGGAAAAATGATAACGCTCGGCGATAACGCGAGTTCTATTCTCCGAGGAAAATCTTGCTAAATTTCCGAGAACACTGGTACACGTAAGAACCGATAACTCGCGTCGATCGATAACGCGCTGATCCTGCTCGTTATTATTCATTGAAAGCATTCCTACGTTCCTCGATCGAGGGACTCATTGTCGAGCATAGATAAGACTGTCAGCGAAGTTTATGTATTACGTGAAAATGAACATGATGGAGTACGTAGTAAAACGGATATCACTGATGGTGGGGGGGCGGGGGGGGGGGTGAATTATGTGAGATTTAAATTTCAAGCTCCTTCCACTTCTTACTTAACACGTTGATCGCCATGTCATCCACATATAGGAGACAAGCGTTTTCATTGGAAAATAAATAAATGAATTCTGAGAGTGAGGTGTTGGAAAAAATTAATTTGGATAGTATTGGTAAATCCTAAAGATTTTCAATTCCAATATCTTTAGATCTTTATCCAGAATGCAGACGATGTCTGATATTGGGAAGAGGAGACGGTTCGAATGGATTTAGCGATTTATTCGAGCGGTCCATGCTGTCTGTGCTCGTGCCACGAATAACTCAGAGAATCATGCCGGCGCGGTAGTCTGAGTCAGCAGGGATCATAGTAGGAAACGACTACGGGTCTCGAAGGACGCGCGCCACGACGCTTTAGCCCGCGTCGCGTCGTTCCCGCATTCTTTCCGCGTGCACGCACGACTCTGATTCATTTCGCGCTAATAACCCCGCGACCCTGATTTCATTTGCACGGATTGGCTGCGCTCGTACCTGAGAATTCCACTCTGTTGAGCGAAGTCGCGATTCTGGAGTCGACGTCGTGGAAACTAGGTACTTTCGTACGTGGGTCAAGTCTGACAATTCTTGGAGCAGCTACTTCAATGTCTCTAAAATTTGGGTTATAGTGTATTGTGATAGTGTAAGGTGATGTTTAAGCGTGCTACAGTATTTCAAGTATTTAAACAGTATTCCAATACTCACGTATTTAGACATTAATTGAATGCCTGAATAGACGAATAATATTAGTTCGAATACTCGAGTATAACTCCAAATTATTCATACATCACACAATTCTACCAAACCTAGCCACTTACAATTTCATCCGTCTCTATTTGCCCGCGTATCAGCGGCTTTTTCGAACGCGTAGCTGGCGCTTGCGTCCGCGAATGAGTAATTCGTCAAATATTTGTAGGAAATAAAGCGCGATCGCGGTCACCTGGAATTTGCATTGACAGCTCTCGCATTCTTCCAAGCGACGTTGAGGCGACGTTGCCCCACGATGATATACGTTTTCCGTTGCTACGCGTGGCTGTCAATTACGACACTATTTATGGTGGTATTTGAGTCACTAATGCGACCACGGCTGAATCTCAGGTGCATAATTGATTCGTCGCCGATGTCGGACGCGTGCAACGCCGATGGAGTCATTTTTGTTTGATCGGGGCAAGCGAATGCCAACGGTCAAAGGAAACACGAACGCCTCGCGTGGAAATCCAAAGGATGACTCACGAGGCAAATTTTGTATTGCGCGTTTTATCATCAGTGGCGTACGTGGTGCCCCCATCGAGTGATAACGCAGAAGCGACTATGCAAATGAAGTAACCCTTACGTAGTCAAGTGAGAGGGCAGACGATCGTTTCCAACTAGTTTCGAGACAAAGTTTTAACTTGGTAGAAATTTTCACGGGTTTCAGTCTGGCAGCCAACGTGTTAAATGCTTTCCAGAGAAAGAAAATAGCAGTAAAATCGTCCAAGAAATCTAAGAATAAACTTTATCCATTCCCCGAACCCTTATGTTTGACTCTAAAAATCCCTTCGTTCGAGGAATTCCGATACCCTACAGCAATTCCAGGAATCCTCGCGCTATCCTCTCCCTTCAAACGGTCTGTAAAGCCTTATCTCGCGTTCAAATTCTTATTAATACCGCCTCTGCCTACGGAGTGTCCGGTCCGCTTATCAGTTGGGCCCCAATTACGGCTGAAACTCCCTAGAGAAAAACGAAGGAGTTACACGAACACCCTAGCGGCGAGGACTTTCCGGAAATCTCCCGGGAGCCATGATTTATGTGCGCTCGCACCCGCACCACTGATTGGTACCTGCAGTAGCTTGTTTACGGATCGACTCGACCGTGTACCCGCATGTAGGGAACAATCGATACGGCCAAGTGGAATACGAGGAAGTTAATGCGTTCGACGCGGCATACGTTCTCTCGTGGAAACGCTCGAGCTGCGTACGAACGCGTGCCAGAGCAAATATACGAGGCTGATTCGCATAGTGTCTCGATTCTGACGTTGATTGAGTACTGACACACGCTGCAAGTATGGTAGCACGGTTTGGTCATGAATAATTAGCGCGGAGAAGAGGTAACAGGGTTAGACGATAGCGTTTTTGGATGTATTTTGTGATTGCATGCTGATGTGTGTATTGTTTTGGGTTTATATATATATTTTTGTAAGTAATTAACAGGTGACCCAGAAGTAATTCATATATGGCCCACAAGTAAATCACGGATGATTCACGAGTGACTCATAAATAATTCACCGATGACCTGCGAGAAATTCAACAATGATTCACGAATTCTCCATTGGATAACGTCATGTTAAAGCGCTGTCAAGATTAAGTCGTAAAGCAGCAATTCCCTGAACTCCGTCCATTTAAGCTCCCTTCTTCCTATTCTCCTACAAATTTCAGCAGATACTTCTCAATTATAATGAACAACCCCCTAACCTCCTCCCCCAAAAATAAATACAACAATTTCTACGAAGAAAATTCTACAATAAATGGAAACCATGATCCAGCAATGATGAACACGGTAAATCCCTGTGCCTGTTACGCAGGTCACGAGTTACAATTCTCCGAAAAGACATAAACGGCTCGTAAAAATGCCCGCAGTAATTTAGCGCAGGGCAGTACTGTCGCAATTGCTATATCGTGGACGCTACGTGTTCTCTGCGTGTATATTAGCGGCGCGATGCAAGACTCTCGAACGCGCGTGCACGTTATCGTAATTAACTTTAAGGCTTCGTCCCGTATAGCCGTCAGAACGAACCGCGTTTATTTACGCGCTAAACGGTTTATCGTTTGGCGCAGTTTCGCACAATGCGTCGTAAAGCGCCGTGACTAATAATAAGTACGATCTACGCGATTGCCGCAGAGAAAATTGACGGTGCGAGCGGGATCGTTCGATGAAATTTAAGTTGGCCACGCCGTTCGAAATGATGATTTATGTTGTCAGGTGTGAAATCGCAACTGGCGTTCAATTTTGTGATCGACGCATCCGGAATTATTTACTGCGATCCACAACGAGCGCTGAGGCAAAAGTATTAGAAGCTTGGATGGAAAAAAAGGTGAAAATATACTATTTATTCGTTTATAATTGATTTGTTATTAAAGATGGGATCCTTATACTTGTCCATTTGTCAATCGAAATCTTTATGGTGCAATATCACGCAGTTACGAAAGGGTAGGGAAAAAATGGAAGACTTTGTGCTTCTTAGATCGAGATCCGCGATTTTGCAAAGATCAAAGTGCACGTTTATCTATTCCTTTCACCTGTCCTTGGTAATGCAACCATTGTCGCCTGGTACTCTGCGTGATGCAAACGCGAGTGGCTCAGGATCGACTCGATTCCTTCGTAAAATATCTGCCTACGTTCGACTAACCCTATTATGGCACCAACTACACGGAACTGACGATTAATCCCCAGGAAAAGCGTTACGAACAGAGCTCAGACACCACTTGTTGAGGCTTTATGCACTCAAACGCCATTAGAACTCTTATTTATTCGAGTAGTTGGCAATTCCGATACTATTCAAATACCCTTTGTAATAAATATTTCAATAATGCCATACAAATTATAAACCGAGTTGCTTAAAAGTTGCGATAAACTTTACGACCATTTAAATATTTTTATCTCGTCTCAAAGATCTTTTCCGAAACATGGTAAAATGGTAAAACAAGTAATTTCGAGCCTTCCACGATGGTTCGAGCACGATCGACTCCTCCTAGTCGATTGCACGCCGATAGCGTCACTCCGGTAGGAAAAGTCGCGGAAACGGGATACCATGATCGATCGTAAACCGCTTGTTTATGTAACGTGGTTGCGACTGCAGCATTTCGAGAAAAATTCCAGAGGCGACGCTTTTATGAGACTGATTTACGCGCGATTAATTTACACAATGTGTTTAGTTACGACGATCGTTAACCAGAGATGAAGCAGAATTTTATTCGAGTAAGAGGCAACGTATGAAGAAGCACAGCGGTTTATTCGCAGCATCAAACTAATTAAACGTTAAAACTAATTAAAAGTTATTCAGATAAATTAATACGCGATTGTTAATTATACTTTACAAATAAACTTTTTTCTACATTCTGAAATCTACATGAACAATTTTTTTTATAATTCCACTGCAGTTTGTGATTTGAATTTAGGTAAGATTATTGCCTCTCTCTGTCGTCAGTCTCCGCAGGAAAGACTCGATCCCGATCGTAAAATCTGCGCGTACTGCATTCACAATATCGCAATCGCGGCAACGATTTCTAAACGACACGCAACGGGATATTATCGCTTTCAATGTCGCCAGTTGCGATTTCTCGAAGAAACCGGATTGGGAACGATTTTTTCCATCGGATGCCTCGATGCCATCCACTGTATAAAGTGACGAGATTGATGACAAATTAAAGTGTCAGCGTATCACTTATAGGACTCGTACACACGTCGTTCATTGTATACGAAGAGTCGTACTAGAAGCTGCGACGACAATCGACGTGTCTCGCGACCATTGAAGCCATGACGTACAACTAATCTCAAAGAAAAAAAAAATACTAGTACTTGATCATCGAAAGGAGTGAGATTAAAAAAGAAAATAAATAAATGTCTTTTCCTTTCAGATTCAGGTTTAAATTCATGATTCTGATAAATACCTGCTGTGGTTTCCTTAGTCAATAGCTATGGGTTCGTCTATGCTACCTCGGTGGGACTTACCTGAAACAGAAAAGAAAAATGGAGTTAGCGACAAAGGACAATAACTTTTAACCGTGGCTCGCTATTCTAATAACCTTGGAGTAATAAAATAATAAAACTGACGCCTCGTAAAAGTGGCTATTGGTAAAGTATCCACGATTAATATTAGCGTATCTGTGCCGCGCGTCAATTACCTCAGTTACTAAAATTAGACACTTTCAGCCACGAGATGAGAATGACGGTTCTGTGCTCGCGATTCGTTGTGTAACAGAAGCCTCGTTTAGATTTTCACATCGGCCAGACGTAACGAGCCCGACCCCTGCGACCGTGGGTAGAGATTTTACGACGAAATCATCGAGATTCCCGACGAACCGTTGCCTCTCGTTCAAGCAATCAAGCTTCACGACACCCGTAGGTTACTTAACCGTCGGCAGTAAATTACTTCTTCGGTTCTCACTTTGGGCGTGCGATTCACGCCTCGCCTCGACACCATGGTGTTTCCAGTCTTTAACGACTGGCTTTATTTTCTTCCTGGCTAAATACACGCGATCGTATCGGTAACTCCGCTTAACGACTTCTGAATTTCCCGTTTACCACCAGAAAACCTGGTATTACGCGCAGATTACGGAGCAGAACGAAGTCATATTTCTTAGTTGCGTTTCATCTCATAAAGGAAGGAAATAGAAAGATTGTGGCTGGGGGATTTCAAACTCTTAATAACCTTGGATCACTTTGTGGGTTGGTGGGTGAGCAAAAATGGTTGGATGAAGAAATTTGGAAGTCGAAACTCAAAGTTTCTTTGCATGTAGAGAAAAAGAATTTGCCAAGAGAGTCTCCGATAGACAAGCTTCTAACGCGTTAGGATGTGGAAATCGGGCGCCATGTGCTGGCGTGGCCAAGCGTGAGGTGAGACGAGGTGAAGGTGTGAAGGCCACGCGAGGAAAGCAACCCGCATTGTGACCGCCCTTTCCCTCCTGCCCTCTTCGTCGTTTCTCGTGCAGGTCTGCCAATGAACGGCATTCCAACGGCATCTCGGGCTCTCCGTTCATTGTCGAACAACGTGTATATCCCCCTTCGACCCCCCTTGTCTTCCTCAACACTTTCAATCAATCCGGTCTTCTTCTAAACGCACTCGCCGCTACCTGTTGTCACCTCGCACCTGAGCACAATCGGAAACCCGGCCTCCTTGAAAGATTCTCGATTCCGATCGCCATTTTTCTCGAAGGCGTTTGTTTGTCCTTTGTGAGGACGCTGGGGAATCGTGGGACTTGAATTATTAGTTTTCATTTACTCGGTATGATGGGCAGCTTTTTCATTGAAGAAACCAAATTGGGCACACAGAGATTTGAACTCGAGAGATCCCTTTGATCACAGCCAAGCACTCCACCTGCTGCGCTATTAGAACCTTCCGAGTATGTATATCGCTCATTTTTCCACTGTCTCCAGCGTACATGCAATAGAAAAATAAAATTCTTTTGGATTCACCGTGATTGGAACCAACAGTGTCGCTGTTTAAACATACTTAATCGACTTCTAAATTACTTTCTATGTACACTACTGTCTGTCGTCGAAAGTTAAGGTACGCATTGTCTATCGACGTCTGAAGTCACCGCGCGGTGCTCATTGTCCACGGTTCACGATCAGGAGAAATTGTTTGCAAGCGGAGTGACTTCACGAAGAAGGAACGAGTGGACGGTGACTCACGTCGGCTGTACTCGTTTATTGACACGGAGGACGTCCGATGCTTTCTGTTATTAAAAAGACCCGTTCCGCCGGTGAGAAAAATTGTTTCTGCAATGATATCATCTTTCCAAAATCGTCAACATCGCACGATGACAAAGACGGCTCTACTCCAGCCGCATAACAATCGCGATCGAGTTATCGTCCTACCGTGAGTTGACTCATGGATGGATGCTTACGAACTTCGATATCCTACTGGATTGAGCATAACCTTCTATAGGCATACAGACAGTCACTGAATAATTTTAATCTGGAGTAATCTCTTATGGTTTGAGTGGGAGCAAGATGGATGCTTGTTCTGAACAGAAACTTTAGGATACATGATCATACAAGCAGTTGACAACTCACTACACTTCAGCTACTGAATAATACCCTAGCTTGGATGAATAATATACCGAATAAGCCAGCCCTTCAATAGACTCTACGATCTCTCTGAGACAACCTGTTCGATCTGTTCAAACTACGAGAGACCAAATCTGGATCAACTTCCAACCGACCATCTTCAGTGTCCTCCAGCAACCAATGCGTCACTTTTCCAGGAAGAAAAGTAATTTCCCTCAAAATATCTCGCGACCTCGCCTGAGACAAAGGTGTCCCAGAGCGTCTCGAGTCTCCGGGGCAGCGTCGAGAAATAAAACGGCGTTCGTCGACCCCGTGCACCAGCTGACGGGTGTTTCGAGCGACGGCTTCTTTCATCCGCTTCATCCCAGTCCGGATGATTCACTCCTCGTTCCCAAAGTGGCCGAATGGGAGACGAAAGACGAACGATGAGGACGCGTGTGCAGCGTTCGCCACGCTTCTTTTTGCCACGCTCTCTTCTTTCTATCCCTGGCTGTCTGATAGGTGCACTTCGCGCACCACGTGTTGCAGGGACGTTCATTGTCATTATTTTTATCATTACCTGCTTGTATGAAATTCCTAATCATTGTTACTGGAACAATTGACAGGAAGACTCACAAATTAATGAATTAATTGACTCCGTTGCTAAAAGAAATTTTCCTAAAATGAAAAATAGGTGAAAATGATGTCCCGTTCCCATAATTCCGCGGAAACGACAATTCGAGGGAAGGTCGAGCGGAGTCGGCGGTCTCTTCGTTTTATTTGGCAGCATCGAGACGATGACCTCACTGCTCATTAATGCCCGCCAAGCCGGCTAAATCGAGCCTCGCTGACGAATCTGGCACGACGTCCACGCTCGGACACCTTGTGAAAAATGTGTCCCTCGTTATTCGCGGTCGGTTTAGATATTCGTGCTTCGACGCCGCCGGTCACCGGTTCGCCAAAATTAGACCCGAAGGTGGCCAGCTTCCGCGGGGCAGGAGGGGACGTTTAATCGCACTAGTCGCGATAAATCATCACGCCTCGTCTGTTGATCCTTCGATCCTCGCGGCGATTTATCATTCCTGTCCGTGGATTGAATGAAACTGCTCATTTTTACAAATAAAAGTTGGCGGATCACGATCGCATGCTTATTGAGGTGGGGTGACCAAATTTGATCACTCTGGGTGTTTTCTTAAATTGTAGCGTTCCTAACGAAATAAAGAACATAATAAAAACAAATTTCTGTACATAGGGTGCCTCGATAGTCGCGTCTGAAACGCAAGGAACCAGATTTGGTCGATCTCTCGACCAGTGGACCGTCGCGATTTCTGTCGCATCGATCCCGCTGCTGCGACACCAACGAGCCGAGTTTTTTAAATCGATGTCGGGTGAAAGTAGCGGAATTAGAGCAGAACGGAAATGTTTCTGTCGAGTGGACGGAGGAGCGAAGCCCATTCCGGTGCAACGCGCTCGATTGAGCCTGTTCCGACCGAGAAATTGCAAAAGAGTTCTCCGAATATTCTCAGGGGGGACGCTTTCCAAATGGCAGTCGAAGAATGGTCCTTCGGAAACATCGTAAATAATCCTGTCAACGGCACACACGGTATGCATCACCGCAGATTGGGGACTGCTGCCAAAAACGTGCCACTTAAGGGGAACACTCGGGCAGAAATTATTGGTCATCTTTGGCAATTTTTTCCGACGATACTGACCGTCTAATATAAATATCTCGTAGGTGTATCAAAAGTGGAAGCTTCGAAGAATATCTCTGGCAATTTTCATAAAAATATGATGATTAGTGCAGAAGATATATGGGGGGCTCTCTTAACATAATTCTTGAATACTAATCCTTAATACTAAGCTTTTAGCGTACTCAACTGAGAATTATGTTACCCAGAGTCGAATAAGTATGAGGATTTTTTGGTTCGGACGATCCTTGGTCCAGGAATGGAAAGGATCGTTCCAGGCCCGTCTGGAACAAGTGGATCGAGCCGCGACGAGGAACCTCGTGCTCCGGGTGAGTCAGAGAGAAAGTAAGCGTCGAGGCACCTCCATGATTCGACGGTTTGACGGGCCCTGGCACGACAGGAGAACAGAGTGCGCGGATTAGAAAACGCGATTCCACGGGGCCATCGTCCGCTGGTCGTTGCGTCGCATTGTTCCCGCGCATTTTGCGCCGCGAAGCCGAGGGAACGTTAAGAGTCGCGGGGAACAGTGTCACTTGTGAGTCATCTAAGCGGGGTGCACCTAATATCCTCGCCGAAACAGTGCTACTTTGAGATTGTAATTGCACATGTAATCTAATCACGTATAAAAGACAGACAACATTAACATTAATTTGCTATTCGTTAAATAAAAGTTAAGAACTGATATACGCTATAGACATTCAGTGAGTGATTGTGCATCGCATCACGCGCGAATAATCGAACGATGCGTCACAGTCCACTACACTTTTCCCCATATCCAGCCACGAGGGAAATGAGAACGAGTAAAAAACAATCCAGCATAGAATACCCGAGCAATAAAGGCGATTGCTAATCTCTCGCGGATAATTGTGTCGATCCAAGAGTAGGCTACCACGATAGAGAGAAATAGAACGCTGTACAGTCACGCTCTGACTGAATATTGCGAAAAAAATGATAAGAATGATGGCTCGAGCGGGGGAAAACAGTAAAGTCAGGCAAATAACTAAGACCCCTATAGTTATCACGAATGAATTGACTCAGGCGATTCAAAAATACGGCGTGGACATAGTGAGGCACATATCAGGATTAATCATCGTTATAATTCAAGTACCGATTATGTTTTCTGAAGACGAGTCTAAAAATTACAATGAAAACTTCCATTACGATAAATTAAAATTGCCTAAAGTTCTTCCTCATTTAAAATGTAGAAAAAATGAAGCAACCCATATGGAATCTAACAGCGCAGTGAGAAAGCGATGAAATGTAAACAAGACGTTGAGAAAGTTCTCGAAAACGACCTTGCTATCGGAGGGGGAATTTCAAATGAATCGAAACGGGAGTCGATTTGGAGAACTCTATCCGCGTAGTAGGCACGCGCCGCGACGCGCGCGTCATCCTCGTTCTCCACGAGTCGCGAGTACCGAATCCTCGAGTAGGCAGCCAGAAAACAATTCAATGGTGCCACGGGTTCGCATCTCAACGTGCCACGAATTACCAAAGGATGCGTCACGGAGCTTCTGCTTTCCTCGTTGTCTACACTTCCCACGGGAGAACCAAAGGACTTGGACGAAGACACTTCTAAAACACCTCATTGTTAGGCTGTTCTCATAACGAACCTCGACAATTAAATGAAAATGCAATGAACTTTTTTTAGAAAAGGAAAGACTCATGTCAAGACACGGGTCTCTTAAAAATTTCTGTTTTATTAAATGAATATCTTTTTTTGAATGAGAGTCACTGATGATGCACAGAAGGATGCATGCTGAAATATTCGACGATGAATAAACTCTTGGCTTTCGAAACCCGGCTACACGGAGGATGTTGAAGATTTCGTGGGTCGATAAAGTCCTCAACAACCAGCAACCGTAAAGGAGATAGGCAATATATCCTGGACAAGCGCGTACCAGAGAGAAATATCCTCCGCTACTTGCGATCCAGGAAAAGATCGACCAATGACGTCCGAGATGCAGCGTAACTTTTATTTGCGAAGCACACACATCTTGCTGAAGTTAGCACACCGCGAATGCATCGAAGAAACAGACTTCATTTCGTAATCCAGAAAACAACATACGTTGGGAGAGTGATAATAAGTTGTTGACAGTGAATCGATCTTACATTGTAAAATGAAGCAGCAAATAACAGGTTTGAACTTCTGACGCAATATGTATCTAACCCCTTTGCAAGTTGGTTTGAATAATTCCTGTTTGATATAAATAAATTTCTATTCTATTTCCTTTCTATTTAACTCTGACTCAATGACTGCATCGTTATTTTTATTAAATTAATTAATTCCTGACAGAAGGATCGAAGGCTATCGGCAACTATTTTGTTCGAATGTCTCGAGATCGCCGAGGCAGCTTTGTTTATCAGCAGATCGCGATAACTAATTCCTCGAAGGATAAATGACGAACAAACGAAGGGGTTATGCGTCATCGGTGTTTCACCCGACGTTTCGCGGAACTGTGGAGGAATCAGGGAACAACGAAACCGCCTCAACGATAACAGGAACTTCTATGAATAGTATATCGCAGACTTCAAAACGAAAGTCAGTCATAAGAGGACCTCGGTGCTAAAATAGTAAAATTAAACGCATTATTATCACGATTATCACAAGGTGAAATTTATCAGATAATTTTGCTGTGATGGGTACTCAAAATAAAACAGTAGAGCATTCATGAAGTCTCTATGAAGGACAATAAAGAAAAATATGTGCAACGTCCCTAGAATTTCCAAGAAGATGACCTAATGTCTCCGCGATTCCACTTCATCTCCCAAACAATCTTTTCCAGGCGAACCTCGTCAGACTAGAATCCATCTCCTGGCGCGAGTCCTCTCGGGGATTAAGGACCTCTAGACTCGGACGAGAGCCCACCACGAGAAAAAAAGAGACCGATTCAAATGTCCTTGCGAGGATGCGCGCGCTAAGGAAGATTCTCCGAGATTATCCAACCGTGTATCGCAGTCTGCTAAGAAGAAAGGGATGTGCGAAGAAGATGGAACGAAGACCATGCATCACCCACAGACTATATCAGTTTTGCAGCTCCTGGCTTTGAATCACGCGTGCATGGTGCACTGACACATTCGTTCTGTGGTTCAAAGTACCCACAATTAGCGAAGTGGAAGTGGAACTGTGGAAGAAAAACAATACCTATCAAGTATTTTGAGGGTTTCGAAATCGATGTAAGAGATATCACATCATGTTGACGTTGCAAGAAGCGCAGAAGTACTCTCAGAAGTAAGACAGAAAAATTCGTCGAACTGAAGCTAAATCACGAATTTTCAAACTTATTTTTTTCGAAAAATAGAGCGTCATATGAACAAAGTTTTCACGTAGAATCACCCCCTACTCGTTCGTACCACCAGTCACGGACCACCATGTATATACGACCGACAAGTACGTATAAATATAGCATGAATGACCAGAGGCCAATCACGTCCAACAGGCCCGTAACCCCATCGCAAAAAAGTGACTCAACCAAATCCGAAATCTCATCCCGCTTCCGAGATTCCAAGCGCCAAAGAGGGCCAGGGGTTGGAAAGGGGGTGGAGGAGAAGAAACAAAGCGTACACGTCATACGCATTCGATGAATAAGCCCACGAATTAGGGACAGTTCGAGGGACCGGGTGGGGGGGGGGCAGGAGGGTACATGCAAGAGAAGGTGCCACGAGAATCAAAGGGAACGGTTGTGTTCCGCCTGTAGGGTTGCACGAGGAACGGGGCAACGTGCCCCGGACACACCGTTAGTCATTGATACACTTTAAACCGAGCTTCTAACGGGTGACTCATATATAATAATCGTCATCGACAGCTGATCCAGATGCGTTCTATGACGCGGACCGTGTCTCTCCCTCGATTCGGACGCCGGCTCGAGGGTGGCTCTCACACCCCCCAACCTCCCCGGACACAGGCCTCTCAGGATGCTGCGAGGGATCGGGAAAAGAGCACAAAAGCAAAATATAGCCATTCCGCTCCCTTTCCCCACGGTTCCCTTCGTCCCCAGCCGTGGCAGCGTCCTCAAAAAGCGATGACTAATTCATTAAGGCTCTCGTCGACGCCATCGCGCAGGCCTTCACGCTTCCACGCTTTTCCGATTTTCAATTTGGCCCGCAGCCTGTCCGCGATTATCGAGGAGAGGGGCGAATCCCATAGGCCCTGATCTGGGTAATAAGAGCCACCCCTCGGCTGTGCGATCCTTCCATTTTTTCTTTTTTCATTCGGCGATGATTCAACGACTCCCGTGTATGGTCAATATTTGACTCGCTGACTGATGATCGGAGTTGATGGATCCTGTTCGAGTGCCTAGAAGTGAAATTTCATTTTTTTGGGAGGGGAAGATTATTGCCTACGTATCCCAGGTCAAAGCCACTCTTTACTCTTTTTTTTTTTATTGGCTCTCCCAAAACTTTTCTGTTGGAATCCTCTGACCCCAAGCTATCGACAACAGAGAATAACGTATAAAAAAATGAACGACAGCCAAAGAAACACGAAGCAAAAGGATTTCCCGCGGCTCGCGATACCAAACGACTGAATGGCGACCCGCGCAGAGCCTCTGAATGAAAGGTTTCGGTTGAACCGTCGGTCAGGCGAGCTCGCTGGACGTAAATGCAATTTGCATGAATTACCGAGCAGTGTTCCGTGTGTAACGCGTGCAACACGTGCAAAACCGACGCGTTATATTCTCTTTGTTCCCTCAATCGGGAGAGAACGAGATCGTGAGAGAATTAGTTGGATTGTGTGAACGACTATAACGGCGTTTGAATCGACAGTCGAGGCATTCGTCACCCTTGTTTCCAATTTCTTTCCACGCTGGACAGTTTCACACATTTCATGTGAATGTTGTGTGCTGAATCTGAATCTGTAAAAATATGGAGTTGCATGAACATTCGCAGCCTAGCGATAACTGGAAAATTTCTTAAGAGTGTTAAATTTTTCCAGTATTTTTCCCTGAAATGTTTGCGTCGTTTTCCGCGCGATAAATTCTGTCCACGTTGAATGAAGATATTCACGCAGTTAACCTAAGTGACGAACACTGATCAACGAGTGTTCCCCGGCGCAATTACTTCCCGTATTACAGAAACAAACTCGTCTCGATATTCGAAGAACCGGTGCCTCGAGGCGGCCACGTATCGGCTGATTTCGCTAATGCAATTTCCATTAATTATTGTCGCCAAGGAGCGATGCATATTTACGCGCTCGTTGGCGTGACGTACGCGTCGTCCTTCCTCTTATCGCGATAGAAGGACGAACGGCTCTCGCGAGATACTCGTGATTGGAGCGAGTGATTCACCAGAACCCCGAAGAAGATTCATTTGGAAGAATCATGGAAAAGAAGCTTGAATGAAAGTAGCTTTTTCTTTCATTCGAGAGAGGAGAAAATGAAGACGTTGCGTGTCTCCGCTCAACGTTATATTTAAACCGCGATTACGATAATGGAGCTGATTAACATATCGAAATTTCTGGGTAAACAAATTTCTCCCGTCAACGTTACACGGCCGATCGTACAGCAGATACAAGTAAATCGTGATTCAGATAACAGTATCATTGCCATTCCAAATTTTCTAATTCTTCCTACACGAGTGCTCCAATCAAGTTCTAAAATTAACACCGTTGTCGATAATCACGCGGTGCGAAGTCGAAAGTCGAGCGCAATTTCAAAGTTGAAAAGATATACCAAACAATTTTTCCAATTTTTTACTCTTACCCATACTCGAATACAGAAACTAAATCTCGCGAAACTAAATATAATTAAAATTAACTGTTTCGACAGCAAAATGAATAAATGTAAATAAATGACGAAATTTTGTAATTAAATTATTTCAAATATACTAAATTCTAACATTGCCAAATTCTGTGAGATTGAAATTGATTCCCCGAGTCTCTTTTTAATTCGCTCCAGATTTGATTAGCTCGAATCTGTAGTGCCTCGTGTCGACCAATTCAGCCCCGACGGGATCTGAACGGCCGTAATCATCGCGATAACGTGTAACGTTTATCAATAGTTCACAGACGATAATCCCTGAACCGAGGGGTGTGCGCGACCGTTCTCGATCGGGCGAATCGATCCGCCTCGTGGTTTGGTCGCGCGACCTTTTCCGTGGGTGGCTCTGCGAGGACGTAATTCAACGTTAACGTAGCGGAAGTCACGATAAAATGACGAAGCGGTAGATAGCACGGGTCCGCAACAATGAACACGATTACGGAGTCTGAATAAAAGCGAACGATGTTCCACGGTTACGATATTAACCAGCTGGGGGAATCGGTCACCTCCCCTAACGCGCGACATGATTTTTAACCGACTTAGAAAAGGAAGAGGTTATTCGACGTGTATATTTTGTTTTTTTATGTTTATTCACCGATTACGCCGAAATCGGAACGAACCAAAGATCTTGCAATCTAATGCCAATGAATTCTCTCGAAATTATACTTCATAGAGTTTTTACTCAGTCGGAGGATCTTCCATTTTATTTTGTTTCATAGTACGATAATGCAGAAACCTGGATCGATAAGACAGATTACCCTGTTGACACTGCAGACGGCCCTGTCGATATCTCCATAACCTCTTATTATCTCCGATTTCTTCAACTCGGAGCTCAGAAATCCAGAAGGGATAGTTTATCGTCGTTTCTGGCGAACGAAGGCGTACCGTGCAACGTCCCCGTTCGGTCCAATCGCGCTTTCCTCCTCCGAAGGCATGACTCACCGTGTATATTAACCCCGCGGCGTGTTTACGTCGCTCAGAGCGCACCAACGGGCCGTATGTCAAAATCACGGTTGCATAACGCTCGCGCTATCGAGCGGGCGGGCGACCGACAGACATCAAGTCCCCTTGGACCCCCTTCGGAGACTCTTGGTCTCGCTCCCTTTCGGATATTTAGAGGTGACTCAGGCGTGGATTACGAGACTTGGCTACCACTTTGACCTTAATGCGTAGTCACCAGCGTGGCGGGAAGCGTGCGATGCTCGAGCTGGTCAGAATAGATCGAAAATAGCAGAGACGGCGGAAAAAAGTCGTATACTTGGTCTTAACATCATCTAGGGGTACGTGGAACGCGGAGGATCGTTCCAATTGGAGCTGGGACTACTTGATGATTTTTTGGGCGGAGTTTCGATAGTCAGATAGATCGTTGAATTCAGAATGAGTTCCGATCATTATAACCTAGCTGCCTCGCTGGAGCGGGTAGGTATTATCAATGACAGCCAATGTAAATGTGGTCAGGGATGCGAAACTCTTGATCACATAGTATAGCAATGCGAATTGTATAATGCACAAAGACGTAAACTAACGAATTCCCTACTTAGTAGGGGCCTTCGAGTACCTCTTAATATAGACACACTCATAGCGAAGCCTAATGTTAAAGCTTGTATAAGTATCAATTCCTTTTTCAAAAATTGTAATTTACACATTTAGTGTTGACGGACATTGTTATTTTACTTACTTGTATTATATTGTATCCTTATGGTATTACTAACGTGTTATATACTATGGTACTCGATTGTATTATACCTTTAAAGCAAAATAAATCCAGAAGGGTTTTTAATGCTTAAAATAAAAATAAATAAATAAAAAGATCATTGAATCAAATACAAGGCTTAGTACTTGGGGACTATTCGAATTCCAGGTTAATAGTATGATCGAGTACTCGAGTAAGGCTAGATTACTCGACTATTAGAATAATTGAAT
Organism: Hylaeus volcanicus; assembly: GCF_026283585.1. NCBI lineage: Eukaryota > Metazoa > Arthropoda > Insecta > Hymenoptera > Colletidae > Hylaeus > Hylaeus volcanicus. The sequence continues at coordinate 15,527,795 of NC_071982.1, forward strand.
ACTCCGATACAAATGATAAACATTGCCCTAATCGAAACCTAACCTAAATGGAAAATGCCGCTGATGGAGCATTCCTAGAACCTGCTTGAAGTTTCTGTAAGATTCGAGAGAAGTCCAGTTCGATGGACAGAAACGTGCCTCTCGGTTCATCGGCGCAGCAATCGGTATCATAACAGCTGGTCTAATCACATTCGCGACGTCGCATGTAACACAGAGAGCCGCTTGCATAATTCTCAACCGACGAAGACGCATATGCAGCCGCGCGTGCACCGTGCGAACACGATTCGAATCGCTGCGTCGTTATCTGACGGGCAAAGCGATATCGCGGCTATAGTCGCTTAGTTCATCGGTGAATTTAACCGACTTTGTTCTCCCGTCGTCGCGAAGACCGCGTCGTCGTTACTTCGTCCAGGCGACAGCATGATTTTTCACTATCTCTTTCGGAATTGCTCAACAATCTCGCAAGGTTATGATTAGTTTCAGGTGTGCATTACAACGAAGAAGACACGATCACCTAGACCTTACTTCCTTAATCATCGAGTGGAATTGAATTGTCCTGGGAAAGTGCAGAGGGCCACGTGGTCGAGAACGCGGAAAAACCGTCCGTGTCGTTCCTAGTTTGTTGTGCTTTAGGAGATTCTGCGTCGTCGCTTAGTTCATCGCTAATTTAACCGTCCCGCGGCGGTCGTCATCGCACGAAAAAGCCGTATCCTTCGACGTGGACAGTCGATAACCTCCTCGACTCGGCCTCGAAATGATTCGAGACGTAGATGTATTTATAATCGTAGCGCGCGGGCCGAGCGGAACTTTTGAATCCCGGACGGGTACGAGGCGACTCGAAAAAGCCGCGATCGTTGCAACAATAATCGCCGGGACTGGCCATCAGACTGGAAGCTTTTGCGCTTTTACTGGCAATAAACCGAACCCCAGTGACGCAAATCGAAGACAAATTTAAACGGGTCGCTCCGACGCGAGGCGAGAATAATTCCCTATTGAAGCTCTGACGGAAACGACGTCCAACACGTGGGACTGCTACGAAGTCGTTAAACGAAACGAAATAAAAGTATTCTCGGAGAACGATCGAACGTTGAAATTTATTTCTCGATGCCAAGGAAATAAAGCAAGAATTTGTTTTGTCTTAACTCGTCGAGTAGACAATTATTTTCTTCGTGAAATTGATGTTTAGTGATGTCTGGTGAAAGTCACGTGATACTCGAATAAATTTGATCAGAACTTCCAAGTCGATAGGCTTGTTTCGCGGGGAAACTGTTTAACTTCGTTATATTTCGTAATTGGTAGGCAACGTGGCGAATCGATGATCTACTGACGTCAGATTTTAGGACTTCCTGCTCGTGCAATATGGTTAATCTTTTTCAATGGATGAACAGTTTGAGGAAGAGTGTTAAAACATGGACTGACGAGAAACAGGTACATACTAACAAGTATTTCTAAAATTTGCGTTTAAATAGAATAATGATTATCAGTTCTATCGAACGAACAAAAAGTCGGTGGAGAACGATACCTCTGGCATGTAAAACCGATTAAGAGATAACGACTCGCGTTCCAGCGATACGCTACCGCTCCGATTACCAGCGGATAGCGATTAATTAATGGCTGCACGCTATCTAATGGTATCCGTCAATGTCTACCTGTTTTTGACATTGGCGAACTTTTGGTAGCCACAATCGATAGTCGATATCTCGACAGGATGATTGAGTATCGATTGGGCAAAATTCTCACCTAGATAACAAATTTCAAATAACAATTGGAATTATGTAATGAATTTTGCAATCTAATTCCTCAAATTTTGGTATTCAAATTGCCTATCCTCTGCATGTGCGAACGAGTCACTACACAGATCATAAAGATACGTAGCAATCAACTAAGATGGATGAAATGAACTCGATGAAAATAAAAATGCTTTTACAAGTCATTTGTCATTTTTTTTTTTTGCAGATCATCCAAATGAGTTGTAATAGAAAGTAGTAGTTGTAATTGAAAATCGTCGCCAATTTAGAGGTAATGTCGTTACGAGTGATATTGTATCGTCGTTGTATTGGTTAATAAGTCACTCACTATTTATAGTAGGATGTTGTCGTCATTTATTATTCGAACGAACTTCTGCCTATCCCTGGTTTCGTGGCACCGTGTTGGCGATCAAATCGGGAAAGGACGAGGTCGCACGGATAGTGGGAGAACCGATAATCAGCAACGGTCGTCGCTCTTCTTTGGCTGAAACCCAGCGAATTCCTAAGTGTCCAAAGAATCGTGACACGATTATCGTTCCTTGGCGCCGGCACGTACTCTTTCCGGTTGTCTGCGAATCCTGCTTCACTTCCAATTTCTTTTCCTTCTTTAAGTAGACTTCTACATCTATTGGAGAAGATTTTTCGGGGAATTTCCTCTGAATTTTCGAGACAACGATAAGTATACGTTTATTTATCTAGAGCATCACGAGCAGTCTTTGCACCTACCAGTTTTAAATAGCGAGTAGGCTGTCATTTATGGATGAAAGCCTATACTTATGTATATCGCTAAATATAAAGGTGGAAATCCCACGATCGATTTTCGCGCAAAGAAGCTTCAACCAGAAGGTTATCCAACGCCATGAGTCATGCAGTTTTTCGTAATTCTAAGGTTGACTTTGTTTTTTTGCTCGAGAGTTATGCATATGCAATCCACGGAGTTTATTTGCCTAACGCAGAAAATGCACGGATATTCAACGAATTTTTCTGTTTGAACACCTCGGTATTCTTGACTATTCAGCGAATATAACTCCAATCGCACTCGAATACTGAATGTTATGAGAATATTGAATTATTCAAGCTGTGACTGCTCTAAGTAGTAAGAAAGGCTGGAAAAAAAAATTCTCACCGACACATGTATTCGGGAAGGTCGCGTGTTTCAGCGATGATAAATGACTTTTCGAATGGAAGTTAGAGCGGTCGCTGATAAGCGAACGGATTTGCGTTACCTGTTGAACCACTGACGTTTTCCTTCGTTGGTTAAGTCCAATAATAAAAAATCGAGATCGCAACGAGAGACGATAATCTAAGCAACCACTCCAATTTTAAAAGTGAGTAGATAAGGTATATTTGGAGTTCAACCAGTGGAAATTTACTAGTTGGAACAAATGGAGACGACGACTCGTAATACTCCAAACTTACTTGATATAAAAATTATAAAATTTATGGAAAATGTAGTTTGAGCGGTCTACTCCAATTCTGAAAGTGGTCCAGTGGAAAAGGAGACCTGGATTCTGGAAAGTATAGCGAGCAAAGGTTCGAGAAATGTCGGCACAGGAAGAAAACCTAATTTATCGCGCGCGAATCAGCTGTCTGCAAAAGGTGGGAAAACGAATGGGAGTAAGAGAGAAAAAGAGAGTGAGAGCAAAAAGGCGACGAAGGGGCCGAAGTCACCGGCGATATACGCGCACCGCACGCCGCGGCGGCAAAAGGTGGGGAACTATTCATAGGAATGACTCATGTAGGAGATGACGCCGCGAATAGTCAGCCAGAATTTGCGCGCTACACTATGCCACCGGGCTGCCTCCCGTCCCTGATTCAGTTTGCCAAACGCCGAACATCGCGATATGATTCGCGAGCGTCTCTGGTCGTTAGAATGGAGCTGGGACTATTTGAGTAGGCCACAGTTCGGATAGGAGACTATTTGAATATGTAGTTGGAGTGGTTCAATATTGTAGTTCGATGACACTATCCAAATAGTTCAAGTAAGACACTACTTGTATAGTTCGAGTAGCTCAACATTGAAATAGTTCGCGCACAAAATTTAAAAACTAAACTATCCCATCAGTAATGTAATATGTTGTAATGTGAATGTTGAATGAATGTTAATTGTAATGTATTATAATGTGAATGTTGGATGAATGTTAATATTTAAAACCACTAGGTATATTTATACGTTTTATAGTTGTCAGTTATGTTTGTGTTAGTAATTTATTGATTATTCATTCATTTTGTATTTTGTATTGCGATTTCATTTTGTCTATGATATGTTGTCTGTTGTCTTTGAATTTTGACAGTTTTACACCGAACCTCGAAATAAATATCCTTACAGTAATTAGAATCCTCTGACAAAGCCCCCTGAAACTCTCAGCTCGATGCGCGATGACCCCGCAATTAGTCAATCGTCCAAGCTTGATAACCTCTTATTTTACATAGGCAACGTATCTTTTCGATAGGGTGTTTATTGTTTGGATCGCGCGGATCTAGCGATCCCGATAACGCGACGGACGCGCGGGAGTCATCGCCGCGCAGAAACGCGCTGATAGCAACGTTCCCGTCGGAAATTGTAAACAGGACTCAGCTAAACGACTCTAGTGAATTAGACGCTGGCGTGGCTTGTGTAAGAGCCAGTGAACGACGCCACGTGCTGAATGAAACCGTTGAAAACCGTAACGCGACGCTTGCAGCTTGCGTGCGCGAAAAATTTTCCACCGACCTCGCGAGCTGAATGACTTTTCTGGGATGACGCTACCACGGTGGAAAGTTTTTCTAGTTGGGAATACACGCTTCTGGGAAAAACGATTCAGTGGATGGACAGCATCTGGTAGATGACGGAGGAAAAACGCTGGCGACAAAACAAAAACATTAATGAATCTTTCTGGTATTAGAACGTTTAGAATATATTACATTTTCTGGCTCTGAATTGTTGACATTTTTAACTGAACATTTTAATTTTCACACATTTTATTCTAGTTTTATCTAATTGCAGAAATTCTTTTTTCACTACTCATACCGTCATGTCTCTTCTTAACGACCACTTATCTGTAAAGTAATTCCTACGAAACTAATCTGCTATTAAACACGCGATACATTCAGACGCTAATCCTGATACAGCTAATGGACTTTGATAGAAATCGGAGTGGCTTCAGGTACCAAATACAACGAGAGGAATCATCCTAAACACGCGATCTTGAGTCGATAGGAACATCGTTCGATGCATCGAAGGAGGTTCAACGATAGAAATGGCGCAAGCGAGCGTGGCGTAAAAGCGAATAAGTCGTTCGAAGTCGCGTCAATGGATCGTGATCGTCTGGTTTGGCGCGCAGACGACGCCGAAGCGACACAGGCGAGGAGCTGCATTCCGTAAAACGAGCACGTACGCGCGCGTTTCGACGGAACGAGGCGAGAAAACGCGTTTAGTGGAGTACGTACCGAGAGTACTGTTACTCGAGCGCCGATAGAGAGGAGCACGAGCCACCGCCGATACGCAATCTTACCCACCCACGTTTCCTCGACATTTTCCATTCAATTTCCCGTTGAATTCACCGCCTACGCAATTCAGTCGAGCGGGATCAGCAAAGACCGTGTGTGACGGATGGAAAATGTTCCCTTTTTACTATTTTAAAAACGGAGGGAGTCCATGCGAGATCTATCATTTAGGAAATCGTAAAAATTAAATGATGATTGATGCTTGTGACTTGGAAAAGTTTATCCGATTTTTACCATTTTTATTTTAAACACGTAGTCAGTTAGTACATGTACTATTATTTGCAATAATTAGAGTTTTACAATTATCCAGCCAATCAGCATACTGAAAATGTTACTCTGACAAGTATTAGAAAATTATGTAATCTACGAGAGCTATTCCCATAATCCATGCCCGAGAGAATAAATTTGAATGTCCATCTCTGAGAAACATATTTTTTACCTACATCTGAACATTAAAGAAACCGCAATTTGTTATGTCCACCTCACACGGAAACGTGGAGTTACTATCGACGATCGTAAATTTCGAGAATAATTTGCAGATTACTTCACACCACTTGGAAGAGAATGGTATACCCGAAGGACGATCCATAAGAATGTGAATTTTTCCGTGTGAAGAAACCACGAATTTCTGCAGTACATAAGGAAGCACCATCGTGCAATGGTAATAAAAACTTGCGAGACTAGGACCTGTCTCTGCTTTTAGCGAAAACGGTAAACTCGAAGGTCAACGTGTAAGAAGATATTCGAGATGTGGGAGTACGCGAGTCGTAAGTATTGAGTAATCTCTCAGGAAATAGCTGTTAATTATAGAATCGTAAATGTTGGGAACAATTTGCAAAAAGTGTCGCAACTGACAGAAGGAGGAAGAGAATTAGAAAAAAAGAAATGGAAGGTTTTCACACATCAGCTGGCACGCGTCGTTCATGAATTGCATTTAAATTTTAATGAACGTAGGAAGCCACGTTATTTATACGTAAGTTCATATCTACGTTTCAATTTCTCCAGATTAACAATTTTAATGTGTGTTAACGTTTCATGCAAGACAGTGTGCAAGTTCAGAGTGCCATTGTGAAAATTGTGAAGTAACTATAAGTGTTTGTTCGGAAAACTTTTATAGAATTAGGTTAGTTAAGAGTTCGAATTCGACGTCGTGGAAAGAGCGTGAAAGAAAAGGCGCAGACGCGACTTTCAACACGGCCGCATCATCGTTATTTCCGAAAGTCAGACGCTCCCACGTGATCTTACGTAAACAATAAACAACGAATATAACGTATCATCGCGCGTTTTTTCGTCAGCGAACTTCTACAAAAATAAAGAAAAAAACAAACAAAAAATCACACTACACCCAATATCACTTGGCATCTTTCGGTATCGAAACAGTCTCGACAAGTCGATCGATCAGTGGATCCTCCACTTTTCATTTAAACTTCTTCAATCGTCGAGATTCAATAAATACTTGAACCACGTCCTAACTTTTTGTGTAAACAAATGATGAGGCGAGCTAAAAATGCCATTCGTATAAAAAGAACCGCAAACAGTCATCTATTTTCAGCTGGGAAGACAAGGTTAATCACTTAAATCCATTGAAAGGAAAAAGTTTAGTTTATAAATATAAAGGTACCGCGCATGTTGTTAGACTTGTTAAGACTGTTAGTGGGTGCATAATTTCATTGTTAGTGTACGATAGCATCTATATTATTTATTACATTTGTGGGTTTATAGATTTCTCGTCTGGCATGCACGGAGAAAGAGAATTCAGTCTCGGAAGGAGGTGAAAACCGTGCATGGTCAGACACTCCGAGTCAGGCCTCAGGCAGTCTGTAGTACTCTGTACTCATTCTACTTAATTACGACGCCGCGCCACTAGGCCACTTTCGTTATCTTTTTACTAGTCTACAGATTTATGTATAGATAATTACTTCTAATTTAAAATGACAAGGAATCAGGCAAAATACATTCATAAAAAAAAAAGAGAAAACAATCGCACTTTCCTTTTTCACTTCTACGCTCAAGTTTCTACACCAGTTACCCAATCTACCACCCACCAAACCAAGAAACTTCTACCACCACTACCCCAAAAATAAAACGATCACTCACCAAGTAGAAGAGTAGGCTCCCTATTATCTTCCAGCAGGGAAACCAGCACGAGGAAGAGCGGATGCTGCACAGGCAACCTGTCCGGATCATCGGTGCAGTCGTCGTAAACAACCACCTCCCTGTAGTGTCTCTTCCGCAGCAGCTCTTTGCCCTCCTTGGTGGTAGCTAAATCAGCCAAGGTCGCCTTTCCCAGCTGCAACCTCCTCCTATTGAACCGATCGGAGCAGTTGACGTTGATGGCGCCCCTCACATGGTTCACGTTGTACGAGATGAACGGTCGACAATCCAGCAATACAGGACTAGCGTTCGTCTGGTGATTGAGCAATCGACGCGCCAATTCGTCGGCGGTGACCGTTCTGGTTCTTTGCAGCACTAGCTGCCTCTGCAGCGTGTTGTTCTCCGAGCAGGGGCTGGCTGGGAGGCTCACAGTCTCCAGCTTGCAACGTTTCGAGGCGGACAGCTGATGCTGATGGAAGTGGTGATGATGATGGAGATGGTAGTGGCGGTGGACGTCGGACAGAGGGTAGTCGCAGTCGGTGCCACTGCTGCTTGTCGTGCTGATGCTGCTTCCGCTCGCTGTCAGGCTGCAGTTGGCGCTGTCACTGCCGTCGACGATGTCTACCCCGCTGCTAGTGGACGAGCTGGGCGAAACGGTGGACGTCGGAGAGGGCAGGAAGCTGGACGCGCCAGCGGGAGGGCCTGGCTCGCTCAGACTACGGTTCAGAACCAGCTTGAGGTTGTCGCGGGAACGTCCGGCCGAGACCGGCTCGCAGCACACCAGAGTCGACATCGGTGACGGCGACGGCGATGGCTGCGGGTGGTGGTGGTGTTGATGTTGGAGATGCGTCGTCTTGACGTCAGTCGCGGTTATATCGAGACGCGGCCTCGACGTCGACGCTGAAAAAGAAGGAAAAGATGGTCAGACGTGGCGCGGGCACTGAGCGCGGGACGAAATGTTGGTAACGTGGAGATGGACCAGGTAGGGGGGGGAGGCAAGTGGAATTCTCCAATAGAAACTTGGTTGGACCAGCTGAATGTCGCCCGGTAACCTGGACTGGTGGAAACTGGCAGGTGTTGTGGACGGTTTCGTGCTGGGTCGGACAGGATTCAGGGGTAATTAACACTTTAGGAGCTGTTTGAGAAGGAGATATGACTTGGAAGCGGATTTTGGGGATTTGTATATGTTAGGTTATTTATTTGTATATGTTTGGTTAGATATTCATTTTTAATGTTACCAGGAATATTATGTGTACGTAATCAACAATAGTGTTAATATTATAAATTCGAGGGGGTAATGGAAAAATTTTATAATTATCTAGGGGACGTTGGAAATTATATTAATTATTGCTTGAAAGAATCCCTTATTATGGATTGATTTGTTTACGTTTCGTGCGTTATTTAAAATCCCTTATCTGGATGAAAATTTCAACAATATCTCGCAACGCCGAGCGTCTTGGATGGCGTTATCGTCTCGAACCGTGACAAGCAGACGCGTGTCCGTGGGTCAACGATACCCCGAGGACAGAAAGCGATCGTCAATAGCCGCGAAGCGACCTTTTAATCTATCCTCGATAGCTCGCAAACTCGAATCTCAAACACCCAATACGCGCGCTCCGTTCCAGAGACGCTTAATCGGTGAGTCACACGATCGTTTCGCGGCTTATGGAATCTCGCGCTTCCTTATTGCTAGGCTTCCATGAACTACGATAAAACCTCGATGCACACATGCTACACCGGCTATCTGGTCGTTAACTCTGTCGTTTTCTCAGCGAATCGGCGCGGGAATAGTTTCACGAGGGACGAATGTTTCTACTGTGTAAATATTTCGTTCACTTTGTCACTCCGTTTGATATAGGTTTGTACGCCAAGTTTGAGAAAATGGTTGGAATAAATTCTAAAGAGGATTTGAATTTTACGTGAAAAAGTTAAATAGAGTTTGCTAAAATTGCTTCTTACATGATTTGTCAGAGGTAAGTAAACATCCTGGGTGTATAAATAGCTACACCTGCGTGGCAGGAATTCGAGTATGAACACTCCAAACGTGTTAGTATCGCGACGTGATTTTATTCGCATTGCATAAACTCTTATGCGAATATATATTATATATTTTTCTCTTCTGCTCGAGGTTTCCGACGGAATAAAGACCGAGATAAAATAATTTCCCCCGTGAATGGAAAATAGCAGGAAAAGCGTCGCGACGGCTTTCCCGTTCCTCGAGGAACAATAGCGCGATTGATAAGATTAGTTGCGGTCTCGGGATCAGAGCACAGTGACTGTTGCAACGCGAAAAGGTACAGTGCGGATTATAAATAAATTATACCAAAATCAATCCTACAACTATCCTGTCTTACTTAAAAGTGAAATAACCCTTGGCCATGTCCTGTGGCAATGATAGTAAACTGCAAACAGACTTCCAAGCGAAAATCGTGCTCCAATGATCGTGTTTTGTAAACATTTCCTTGGAGACGGATCCCATCTTCGAACGATCAACCGTTCGAGGCATCATTGTGATGTTAGGGTAAATACCGAACTCGATACACTCGTTACCGACGATCCGTGCTTTTAAATAGCAATACGAACGCGATGAGTCAGTCCATCGAAATACGCGCCTCGTGTTTGCAGTCGTGTCGCGCAAATCGCGACGACTAAAATATTCCACGACTTGCACAGGTGCTACCACAGGAGTCATTACCGCCGGGGTCCAGGGAATCCGTCTCGCGGGTGAATGGCGATGGCGGTGATCCCCGAGCTATTATGTCAGCCAAATCGTTTTACATTCGACCCGACGCTTTTTGCGCCGAGGAATGCTTCCAAATAATCACAACTTAACACTCTTCCATGAACCATATTCCAAGTAACTGTTACATTTCGTTTCTAAAAGGGGCCAGAATGAATAGGTTGGATAAACGGTTTCGTTGAACGGAACAGACCTATCGCCAGGCCTGGTTCGTTCACCTCTATTATCAGGACGTTCTGCACCTGAAACACCGGAACAGCCTAGGAAAAGTGTCCCGACGGCCGCGTTTGGTCGTTATCTCGTGTGTACGGGAGATACAACCGGTAACGGTGTTGCACACCAACGATTCTAATGCAGCCAACGAACGTGCTTTCACTCTCGAACGAACGGGCCGTCGCCGTCGATTGTTATGCAACGCGAGTCGCGGCCATTATTTCAGGTTCGTTTATGAACGACATCCTCCAAGGTTAATAAAGTCAATCGTTCGCCTCGATGCCAGTTACTCGGGTCTGATAAAGGATTAAGTGTCGCTTAAACAGCCTCGGTGAGCCGGTCGCGCCGTTGACGGGGCACGTGTCACGGTGGGCCCTAGTTTTTTCAAGTCTTCATCGTCGATTTAAAATTTATTTTGATCGTGGTTGGTTCGAACAACGGAGATAGAAAGTGTTTACAAAAATTTCGGAGCTTATGGAGAGCAGAGAAAATAATTTGAGATTCTGGGGGATGTTTGTGCTTTTAATGTAGCTTCCATCTTTCTTAGAATACTTACTGAATTAGTAGTATCTAGGTACCTGAAGTAGTCTTAAAGGTTTAGAATGAATTCCTGCATCTGATAGATATTAGCGAAATTCATCGAGGCGATTACGCTATTGTTACGAGACCGACAGGGAGAGACCGTTTCTAATTTGGAAGTTGGACGACGACCAGTGGTCCCGAAACGTTGCGAAAGACCTGGTGCAAGAGCGATGGTGGCCCAACTTAGAAATTACGTGATGCGTCGGGGATTTTTCTGTAGCCCTTCGAGCAGACTTCTTCTGACTTTGGCCTAGCACCTAGCAACGAATGGTAAGTGTCTCTAATTAGAAATCGAACTCCACTCACTCGATAAGTGTCACTAACGAGGGTCAACCCCGGACAATTGGTCAGCGTCTCTAGACTCTAAACAAGTGGACACCTAACAATGGATCCTAAGAACTTGGTGAGTGTCGCTAACGAGGAATCAATCTCAACTCCTTGGTAAGTGTCTCTCGATCCGAAATCGAGTCCCAACCTCTCGGTAAGTGTCACTAACGAGTAATCAGTTCCAAAGGCTTGGTCCACGGTCCCGTGGAAGGGCAGTTCGGATTTATAGCGATTGTTTGCGTGAACTCGAGCAGCGGTGACCCACGCAAGGCGGCTCTTTTGTGTCAATGCCGTGCCAACGGACTTAACAACGCTATTCGTCGCAATGACGCCTCAGGATCGAATCGGAGTGACTCAGCCAACTAATATTAGAAGGTGAGGAGGCTGCTCTGGCCCGGTCTCTCTCCTGGTTTGTGCCTCTCACTCGTCTCTCGTTTCTCTCTCCATCTCTCTGTCCTTTTTTCGATCTTTCTTTCTCTGTTGGACGGGCCAAGAGACTCGTTCGCGTGTGTTGTGTTCGCAGCGCCGCCGCGGAGTTTCTCTTCGGGCACGACGAGTCTTCGGGTTCGTTGTTTGGAATGAGTAAACGCCGTGGAATTCGACGCTTCGAGCGGCGAATGGCGCGCACAACCTGGGCCCGGGCTTTCAGCCTGCGGACAGGTGTAGCGCCAGCACCTGCTGCCTCCGTTCCGCGGCCACATCTGGATCCAGTCCTGGCCAGAGCCTTCCATCGTCCTTGCGTCGAAACGTAACGAAACGCTTCTTTTTTTATCGACCACGGTAAAGGTACCGACAGTTGATCAGGTGTATCAGTGGTTGACACGTTGCAAAAGAGATTTCAAAATACCTTTCCAGGAAGATGGAAGCTATTTCCTCGAGTTGGAGACATTTGCTGTGAATATCAGGGACCAGCTGACGAAGATGTAGCTTTTCACCCTTTACCTTCGTCCTTCTAGATAAATTACCAACAACTAAGTACAGGTTGCACCGTTTCTCTGACCGAAAGTACATATAAAAGCATAGGGGTGGGTAGCTAATGAGTGGCACCGTGATACAATTTTGTCTGCAATCGATACGTATCGATACTTACCAATGGGTATCGAATAAGTGTCGATTCTATTTGATACTTACAATTAAAACGGTTTCGCGTAAAGCGATACTTTATCGGTGTCGACATTATTCCTATCACTGCTGTCGATACGTACAGCAGTGCTGTGTAACAAAACTAACACGAAGACACTCGAATTTTACTTCAAAATCCAAGGTATTTAATGACATAAAAATAAAATAAGTTAACCCTTTCAACCGTAGCGTTTCATACAAGGAAATATACCACTCCAAGCCAAGAAAAATGGAGACTGAAGGAATTGAAGAACCCATCTGAGACACCCGAAGTGGTTCATCGTACCACATTACTCCTATTGTGATCTCTGTCTAACCAAGAATGTCAATCACCCACGCTCCTGAATATGCTTCTAATTAGATTCCATGTACATACTGACGTCTGTTACCAGGTCCAAAGCAACGACAGGTGCTCGATCGAACTAAATCAAGTCACCTGAAGCGATCCAGTACACTTGCTCTCACCGAGGCGTTACAACAGGTTGACTGCCAAAAGGAAAATTTTTGAAAATTTCTGCCAAGATTAAATATTATTTAGACTATTTGAGTCAACGTAATCAAACATTTATCGCGGTATTTATTTTTGTTTAAGCTTGCTCTTTACTATCCTACCAAAGGACAGTCACATGCTCAGGCCATTTAGGATGGGCGTCGTGCATTCGCACTGGACTTCTACACGTGGAGAGCAGCAACGTGGTTACTTCAGATGGCCTCGAGTAACCCATGCCAACGCAAAGCCCACACTGGATGTCTAGAGTGAATGTATGACGCTCTTCCTAAATGGATTGAAGAGTACATCTGAAGTATCCCTAACACACACATTCACACCTGCATCTCAACCGAAGCAAGCCAAACGTAAAGCTCAAATTGGAGCAGATCCGTGCATGATCAATTTATACTATCCACAAGTTAAACAATCCTTCCGGCTCAAGTAACCTCGACTCCTGCTTTTATCCTCTAAGATCCTCTATTCACCGATCCCCGCACTCCTCGATTACACGTCTAATTACACTCGACAGGAATCCGCCGTGATTCCAACAGATTCTCCCCAGGACAGGTGGTTTAAAGTTCATCCTCGGCGTTCATTGATCGTTGGGATCCGGGGAATAAAAAAATAGGACCGAACGGAGCCCGTAGTTCGTCAGAGGCACCTACCTTTCCCGATCGGTCGAACCGGTTCGCCTTTACGACGAAACCAACAGCCGCCTCAAGAGTCGTGCCGGTGACGCACCGTCGTCGTCGTTCGGGGCCTGTTCAAGAACCTGTGCACTGCGTATCCCGGTTAAGTGTCGACGATAATCCACGTGCGAGCACATGGAACCCACCACTGTCCGATTTTCGAGGTGCACCGGTCCTAGCGTCGATCGAACCAAGCAGGAAGGACACCAGGTGGAAGGACAGCGATCGAAGAAGAAGAAGAAGAAGAAGAAGAAGAAGAAGAAGAAGAAGAAGA